>NW_004443974.1:19077399-19078549 GCF_000243295.1 Trichechus manatus latirostris | reverse complement strand
GTAATTACTGATATGTACGAGTTTAGTGCTGTCGTTTTGATGTCTTTTTTTGCGTTGTTCATTTTCTTTGTTCCACTTAATTTTCTCTGCTGAGTCGTTTTTCTTTATGTATTTTCTTTTCATCTTTTTCTCTGTTGTTGATTTTGTGTTTGCTGAGTCTTTATGTTTTTCTAGTTTTATATTTTGACTTGTAGGATTGTTAGTTTCCTTTGTGGTTACCTGAATATTTATCCCTATTTTTCTAAGTTTAAACCAGTCTCTTATTTCTTTATATCACCTTGACTTCCTTTTCTTATGCAAAATCTATGTCTATATTTTCTAAGTCCCTCTTTTTTGTTTTAGTGTTGCCATCTTTTACATATTAACATCTGTTTCCCTATTTTCAGTATTTTAGCTTTGATTTAATTTTGTGACTTCCCTATCTGGGTTGATATCCGGTTCCTCTGTCCTGTGTTCTAGTCTTGCGTTGTTATGTGATGTTACCGAATTTCTAACCAGAGGACTCCCTTTACTATTTCTTGTAATTTTGTTTGTATAAATTCCCTAAACTTCTGTTTATCTGGAAATGTCCTAATTTTGCCATCATATTTGAGAGACAGTTTTTCTGGATATATGATTCTTGGCTGGCAGTTTATTTCCTTCAAGGTTTTATGTATGTCATCCCATTGCCTTCTTGCCTGCATGGTTTCTGCTGAGTAGCCCAAGCTTAATCTTATTGGCTCTCCTTTTTAGATGACTTTTCATTTATCCTAGCTGCTCTTAAAGTTCTCTCTTTATCTGTGGTTTTGGCAAGTTTGATTATAATATGTCTTGGTGACTTTCTTCTGGGATCTACCTTATGTGGGGTTCGATGAGCATCTTGGATAGATATTTTGTCATCTTTCACAATATCAGGGAAGTTTTCTGCCAACAAATCTTCAACAATTCTCTGTGTATTTTCGGTTATCTACCCCTGTTCTGGTACTCCAATCACTCGTAGGTTATTCCTCTTGATAGAGTGCCACATAATTCTTAGGGTTTCTTAATTTTTTTTAATCTTTTTACCTGATTTTTCTGCAAATAAGAAGGTGTCAAGTGCTTTATCTTCAATCTCACTAATTCTGACTTCCATTGCCTCATTTCTGCTCCTATGACTTTCTATTTAATTGTT
>NW_004443974.1:19071827-19076706 GCF_000243295.1 Trichechus manatus latirostris | reverse complement strand
CAACAGGGGGACACACTCTGAGCAAGACAGGGGGCTGACAGATGCCCCTGAATGTCCAGGAGGAAGGCATGTCCCTGTTCCCTAGAGTGCGTAGGTGGGTGGGTTTTGCAGCCGGACTATGAGCACCCAATGCTGTTGGCTGTAAGGACTGGGGGCACCTCTTATTCTTGGGCCTCTATCACAGGTGGCTAGGTGGCGTGGGTGGAGCCACGAGTCCTCAGGTCCCTGATGTGGGTAGATGAAGACCCTGCTTAATGGGCAGAGCAGTGTCAAATGTCAAGAACCCGCCACTTCACAGCTGAACCAGTTGAAGTTAGCATTCCATTATATACCCTGTGGTACTGTGGTAATGAGGGCCTACGCTGTTGAAATGAGCCCACACAAGTCTCTGCAGGGGGAAAGGGACTCAGAGTACATGGATCCCTTTTGCCTGTGCCTAGGCAAAGGAGCTGTGCCTACCCTGGGTTCCTGACTTAGGGGAGCCGGCAGTTTATTTTTTCCCCGTTTGTTCATTTGTTCATGCTCCAAGGCCAGGAGAATGGCTCAGGGTGTGTGACGGATCATACTTCCAGCCCAGGAGACTCAGCAATTGCTGAAGGCGGTCCAGGACCCAGTGCAGAGCAGGGAGTGGGGAGGTAAATGGGAGAGAGATTTTTCCCTAAGGAAGGTATTTTTCATCCGTGCAGTAGGCCTTACGCAAGTACTTATCTTTAGCCAATCCAGGGCTGCTTCTCACTGGTTCTGGGCGGCCGAGTAGACTCTCTGGCTCTGGGTCTCTCCCGGTGCGGAAAACATGCCTCCCAAGCACCGCTGCTTGCCTGCCTCCCCACTCACCCATGAGCTGCTCAGGCCTGAAGGGCTCAGGCTCTCGCTGGGTCAGGTCTGGCAACTCCTCACTGCTTCTGAACCTCCCTCCCCCTGCCACACAGTCCGGTTTCTCAACTTTGCCTTAGATGTTCAGGGCTCCTAGATTGTCATATATAATTGATTCACCTGTTTTTTTGGGTATTTGTTGTAAGAGGGTCCACTGGAGGCATCTGACTACTCCGCCATCTTGGCCCCACCTCCTTATTTTAATTGTTCTTAATTTATACTGCAAGCCAGAGAAAACACAAGAAATTGAAGAAAGTAATGATTTTTTTTAAAAGCTAAAATGCTTGAGATCATGGTGTCCAGAAGAACAGAGAATGGGGTTCTGCTTGAACCATTTTCTAAAGCTAAAAGGAGACATTTTTCCCTTTTCCCAGACGACTATCTGTATCTACTACCCTGGAATATTGGCCAATGTTAAAATGTTGGCCCTGGAGCAAGACTTGCAGTTATTATAAGTGCAGGACTCCAACTATCAGCTAAGAAGTTAATTCCATGCAATATAGCTGAAGCAACCAGGAGATTTTTTTAAAGGCATAATATTTGCTCTAGATGTTTTGTATATGCTAATTTTAGTGTCAATTGGTAATGGCTGATTAGAAAGTTAGCACCATCCAAACTGGAATAAACCTTAGCAGTGAAGATCACCCACAAATGACATATCTGCTACTTTTAAAATTGCCACACAGATGCTATAGACAAGATCCGTCATGTTCAGTGATCGCAGGTTTCTCACATAGCATGTTGCTGTTAGGTGCTGTCCAGTTGGTTCCAACTCATAGTGACCCTTATGTACAACAGAACAAAACATTGCCCAGTCCTGGGCCATCCTCATGATCATTGTTATGCTTGAGCCCATTGTTGCAGCCACTGTGTCAATCCATCTCGTTGAAAGTCGTCCTCTTCTTCGCTGACCCTCTACTTTACCAAGCATGATGTCCTTCTCCAGGGACTGGTCCCTCCTGATAACATGTCCAAAGTATGTGAGAAGAAGTCTCGCCATCCTCACTTCTAAGGAGCATTCTGGCTGTACTTCTTCCAAGACAGATTTGTTCATTCTTTTTGGCAGTCCATGGTATATTCAATATTCTTCACCAACACCATAATTCAAAGGCATCCATTCTTTTTCTGTCTTCCTTATTCATTGCAGAGCTTTCACATGCATATGAGGTAATTGAAAACACCATAGCTTGGGTCAGGCACACCTTAGTCCTCAAGGTAACCTCTTTGCTTTTTAACACTTTAAAGAGGTCTTTTGCAGCAGATTTGCTCAATGCAATGGGTCATTTGATTTCTTGACTGCTGTTTCCATGGGTGTTGACTGTGGATTCAAGTAAAATGAAATCCTTTACAGCTTCAGTATTTTCTCTGTTTATCATGATGTTGCTTACTGGTCCAGTTGTGAGGATTTTTGTTTTCTTTATGTGGAGGTGTAATCCATACTGAAGTCTGTGGTCATTGATCTTCATCAGTAAGTCCTTAAAGTTCTCTTCACTTTCAGCAAGCAAGGTTGTGTCATCTGCATATCTCAGGTTGTTAACAAGTCTTCCTCCAATCCTGATGCCACATTCTTCTTCATATAGTCCAGCTTCTCGGATTATTTACTCAGCATACAGATTGAATAAGTATGGTAAAAGGATACAATCCCGATGCACACCTTTCCTGACTTTAAAACATACAGTATCCCCCTGTTCTGTTCTAATGACTGCCTCTTGATCTATGTACAGGTTTCTCATGAGCATAATTAAGTGTTCTGGAATGCCCGTTCTTTGCAATGTTACCCATAATTTGTTATGATCCACACAGTCGAATGCCATTGTATAGACAATAAAACACAGGTAAATATGTTTCTGGTATTACCTGCTTTCAGCCAAGATCCATCTGACATCAACAATGATATCCCTCTTTCCATGTACTCTTCTGAATCTGGCTTGAATTTCTGGCAGCTCCCTTTCGATGTACTGCTGCCATCGCTTTTGAATGATCTTCAGTAAAATTTTACTTGAGTGTGCTATTAACGATATTGTTCAATAATTTCCACATTCGGTTGATCACCTTCCTCAAAACTTGAGAGCTTTTGAGTTTAATGGAATCCTAAAAAATATCTAGTCCTGGTTGTAGCAACTTTGATTCATTGGTGTTGTATGCCTGGGGCACTGAGCTGAGAAGGAGTCTGGCTATGGTTGGGTCCAATGAGGAAAGAGAGCTTAGACCAATTAGGATTGCTACTGCCACCTCTATGGGTTATTGGTAGTTCATTGGTAGAATTTTCACCTTCCATACAGGAGACCCTAGTTCAATTCCCAGCCAATGCAACTCATGGACAGCCACCACCTACCAGTGGTAGATTGTGTTTGGTTAGCTCAGCTGCTAACCAAAATGTTAGAGGTTCAAGTCTACCCAGAGGCACCTCAGAAAAATGGTCTGGTGATCTACTTCTAAAAAATCAGCTATTGAAAATCCTACTGGACGCATTTCTACTCTGACACGCATGGGGTTGCCATGAGTCAGAGTCAACTAGGCAGAAATTGATAACTGTTATGATGTTAAATAAGTTTCACTGAAGCTTCCAGACTAAGACAAACTAGGAAGAAAGGCCTCGCTTCCTAATTCCAAAAATCGACCATTGAAAACCCTATGGATCACAGCAGTCTGATTCACAACTGATCTTGGGCATGGTGAAGGACAGGGCAGTGTTTCTTTCTGTTGTGCATAGGGTCGCCATGATTTGGGGGCTGACTGGATGGCAGTTAACAGCAACAACATTGCCACTTCTTGGGTCCTCAAATAGGGATGGAGGGGCATCAGTACACATATTTGTCAGCCCTAGTGGTACAGTGATTAAAGCACTCAGCTGCAAACTGAAAGGTCGCCGGTTCAAACCCACTAACTCAATCCGTGGGAGAAAGATGTAGTAGTCTGCTTCCATAAAGATTTATGGACTTGTGATGTCCTTTATCACCGCTCCTATTTAACATTGTGCTGGAAGTCCTAACTAGAGAAATAAGGCAAGAAAAAGAAATAAAGGGCCTCCAGACTGGTAATGAAGAAGTAAAACTGTCCTTATTTGAAGATGATATGATACTATATATAGAAAACCCGAAAGAGTCCATGAGAAAACTACTGGAACTAATAGAAAGATTCAGCAGAGTAACAGGATACAAGATAAACATACAAAAATCATTTGGATTCCTATACACCAACAAAGAGAACTACAAATAGGAAATCAGGAAAAAATACCACTTACAATAGGCCCTAAAAAAATAAAATACTTAGGAATAAATCTATACCTATAGAAGAAAACTACAAAACACTACTGCAAGAAACCCAAAGGGATCTACATAAATGGAAAAACATACCACGCTCATGGATAGGTAGACTCAACATTGTGAAAATGACAATTCTGCCTAAGCAATCTACAAATACAGTGCAATCCCAATCCAAGTACTAACAACATCCTTTAAAGAGATGGAAAAAATAATCATAAACTTTATATGGAAATGGAAGAGGCCCCAGATAAGTAAAGCGTTACTGAAGAAGAAGAATAAAGTAGGAGGACTTGTACTAACGTGACCTCAGAACTTGCTACATAGCTACGGTAGTCAAAACAACCTGGTATTGGTACAACGACAGATACCTTGACCAATGGAACAGAATCAAGAACCCAGATGTAAATCCACCTACCTACGTTTACCTGATCTCCAACAAGGGCCCAAAGTCTATCAAACGGAGAAAAGACAGTCTTTTTAACACACGGTGCTGGCAAAATTGGATGTCCATCTGCAAAAAAATGAAACAGGACCCATACTTCACACCATACACAAAAACTAATCCAAAATGGATCAAAGACCTAAATATAAAACCCAAAACTATAAAGATCATAGAAGAAAAAATAAGATCAACGCTACAGACCCTAATACACGGTATTAAAAGGATAAAAACCATAACTAACAACATACAAACTCCAGGAGTTAAGCTAGATAACTGGGATCTTCTAAAAATTAAACAC
>NW_004443974.1:19067023-19068002 GCF_000243295.1 Trichechus manatus latirostris | reverse complement strand
CAAAGGATTTTCTGGCCCAAAATGTCAGTACTCCTAAACTTAGGGAGCCCTATATTAATCCCTTCTTTAAAATATTTATATTTTCAACCACATACTCCTACAGAGTGAACAATCTCAGAGATAAATTATCTTCTGTGAGCTGTAACATCTTTTCTTCCCTCCACCCCCACTCAGAGTTGACCTACTTTATGTGTGTCTAGCGCACCAGGACTTCATAAACAATCCTTGGGTCCCAGTGCTCACCCTAGCTGACTTTGATTAAAACTCCTATCAGCTTTCTGCATTCTAGGCCACAAAGTCTCACAACTGTACTGTATGTCAGCGCTGCTCGGCCCACTTCCCTGGCTCTCTCAGGACCACCTGTCTCCAAACCTTCTCCAGAGCCAGTAGGTGCTACTTGACCTGCAGTGAACAGATCCACACCCACTATTCCAGATACAGAAGACCCTTGCAATAAGCGGCATGTTCCCTATGGGATCACCAATATACTTCCCAGGCCACAACAAAGAGTTAGAAAGTGTCACTTCACCACTATAGCTTGGGTCATTTCTTTCCCTATGTAGCATGTACAAATATCAACTAAAATATTCCCCAAAACTAACTTTATTTTTATGTAACTAAGCTTGAAAGTTCCATTTTCAGTTCCCATTCTGCTAAATGGCAGAAATTTAATCAGTAAATTCAGGATCCGCCATCCGTCAGTTTGTTGTACTGTGGTGGCTTGTGTGTTGTTATGATGCTGGAAGCTATGCTACCAGTATTTCAAATGCCAGCAGGGTCACCCAAGGTGGCTAGGTTTCAGCAGAGCTTCCAGACTAAGACAGACTAGGAAGAAAGGCCTGGTGCTCTACTTCTGAAAATTAGCCAATGAAAACCCGTGGATCACAATTGAATATTGTCCAATATAGTGCTGGAAGATGAGCTCCCTAGGGTGGAAGATACTCAAAATACATAGTGGCCACAACAATGGACTTGAGCA
>NW_004443974.1:19062278-19066234 GCF_000243295.1 Trichechus manatus latirostris | reverse complement strand
GTCCGTTAGATCTCAAAATACGATTACTCCACAACGGTGAGCTCCCCTGCCCCTTTTCAGCCCAGTGTAGTGGCCTGTCCATATCTTCTTGTATTCCATCTTGAAAAGGGTTAAAGTTTCACTCCCTGGAAGAATGGGTGTAAGAATGGCAATAGATTTCATCTCATTTGCCAAATTCAGTTGATTAGTAGCGGCTGCCTGGAGTAATGCTGAAAAGGCTTTCTGAGGCCTCAGCTAGGTTCAGTGGGCAAAAGTGAATTAGTCACATCTGCCGTGGGTATGAGGAGCCCTGGTGGCACAGTGGTTAAGCAGTTGACTGCTAACTGAAAGGTCGGTGGTTCAAACCTACCAGCTGCTCTGTGGAAGAAAGATACGGCAGTCTGCTTCCATAAAGATCACAGCCTGGAAACCCTATAGGGCAGTTCTCCTCTGTCCTATAGTGTAGCTATGAGTCAAAATTGACTAGATGGTAATGGGTATGGGTGCCTTGGGTATGGGAGGAGGGATGTGATGGCATGCGTGGTAAGAACTTGCCATTACTGGCTTAATATCTGCAAACTTGGAGATTTATCTGGAACACATCATATAAACAAATATTGTTAGAGGGCTTTGATGGAAAGCTTACGAATAAAGGGAACCCTGAATATAAAGGATGTTTGGCTAAGAGGTAGGCTAATCCTGGGATCAATACTCCCAGTGGGACCTGCTGGGACTGGGAATGGGATACGGGCAGGTTATAGGGTCCCCCAAATCCCTGGGTGGTGTAAACAGCTAACACACTCAGCTACTAATTGAAAGGTAGAGGTTCAAGTCCACCCAAATGCACCTCAGAAGAAAGCTCTGGAGATCTACTTCTGAAAAATCAGTCATTGAAAACCCTGTGGAGCACAGCTCTACTCTGACACATACGAGGTCACCATGAGTCTGAGTTGACTTGATGGCAACTGATTTAGGGTCTGCAACACATCACCCCTTATTTCTCCCAAACTCCCAGGCTTGCCCTGAGGGAAGGTGGAAGAGTTTATGGGGTTTTACACTATCTTAAAGGTTGGTGATTCAAACCCACCTAGCAGCACCACAGAAAAAAGGCCCGGTGATCTGCTTTTGTAAAGATTACAACCAAAAAAACCCTATGGAGCATTTCTACTCTGTCTAATGCATGGGGTCGCCGTGAGTTGGAATCCACTCGATGGCAATGGAGTTTTTTGTTTGTTGGTTGATTGATTGATTGTTTTAGTTGGGGGCCCTAAAAGGAAACAGAATACACAGCCCTGCAGGGTCTAGGGCAGCAGGCACTAGGCATACTGACCGCCAGGTGCCTGCCTGGCCATAGGGAATTTCTGGTACGAGGGTGGCTCTGGGCCATCCTGAGAGAAGTCAGGCTGTACTAGGGACCTGGCAGTCACTGTCCCTCTGGGCATTTCTCCAGGGCTTGAAATAATTCTTCCAAGGCACAAGTCAGCCCCTCCCACTAAAACAAACTAGACCAGAAACAAAAACAAAGCCATTCACAGCACAGAGATGAGCTCGCCAAAGGAGAATCCATCCTGGGCTAGGGCTGCTCTCTGACCCATCAGGCAGGCTATTGGAAGATACCTGGGGATTGTACATCCTGGTATTGGAGTGGGGAAAGGGCATAGAAATAATGGGAGCCATCAAGCAGGAATTCCTCCCTCAGAAAGGTGAGAGAGATTCTGCTGCCTCTTACCCAAGCTTCGGGGTTCCTAAACCCATTCCCCTCCCTGACTCTCACCCCACCTTGACTTGCTTTTTTCTCTTTGTTTCTGTTTCATTTCCCTCCCCAGTTTGTCCTTCTTGCTCCCTTCCTTCTGTCTCTTTTTTTCTCACCCCTCCCCACAAACATAGTAACAAGAGAATGTACTTCTAGGTCAACCTGAAAGAACCTCTAGCAGAAAATTTATGACCATCTCTTCCAGACCCTCAATCCCAGCATGACATGGGTGGTGTCCCTGGAAGATGGCAGAGCTCCCCAGAGTCGCCTCCTTCACACATTCCTAACTCCCCAGGTCACGAATCAGGAAAAGACTTGGATTCCATGGCCCTGGCTCATCCCACCCCTGCCTGGTTCTGCTTGTTTCCCTGCCTGGGTCACTCAGCCTTCATGATGGCCTGCAATCAATGTCAACCGGCCCCACCTCCAGTGTATAAACGTGTAAGGAGCTCAGTAACAACATGAAGCAGCAGGGCACTGCCCAGCAGGGCAGAGAGCAGGCTCAGAGCTCAGAGGGGAGAGGAGGCTGGGAACCCAGGCCAGCTGGGAGAAGACCATTGGGAAAGAGCCTCATCAACAGAAAGAGAAAACGAGCATTCCAGGTGCAGATGGATGAGTAAAGGACCCCAACCCAAATTGAGCAAGGCCATTTTGAAGGCAGTGAGTGAGCTGGCCAGACTGAAAGGAACAGAGAATTTGCACTAGGGGTGGTGAGAGAGAGAAAGCTAGAAAGCTACATTGGAACTAGCTTGTAGAGGGCCTTGAATGCAAAGATAAGAGTTTGGAATTTATCCCATTCATAATAGAGAGACATGGGAAGTTTCTGAGTGGAGGAGGAACATGATCAAAATGATGTGTGAGAGCGTATCAAATGGGACCTTTCCTGTTGAGGCAGAATTGGCACTCGGGCCCACAGATGAAAACAACATCAGCTAAAGAACACATATTGTACAGAGGACAGACAGAAAAATGGGGCCACATGGCCCCCTGAGCCCCCAACACCCAAAAAAAAATCCATTGCCACTGAGTCAATTCCAATTCATGGCAACCCCATGTGTTACAGAGTAAAACTGCTCCTTGGGGGTTTCTTGGCTGTAATCTTTACGGAAGAAGATCACCAGGCCTTTTTTCCGCAGTGCCACTGGGTGGGTTCGAACTGCCAACTTTTAGATGAGTAGACAAGCGCAAACCATTTGCACAGCCAGGGACTTCCTCCCCCTTAGAGCTTATTAGTTGCTGCTCCACTACAATTGCCCAGCACCTCAAGCTATAGAAGCACCTCTATAGCACAAGCAGAGGGGACAGGGGGTAGGAAGAGACTGGGATGGAGGGAGGACAGTAGCTTTCCCTGCTCTGGCAGCATGGATATGCCTTCTTCCCCATCCCACCCCCACCACTTAGGGGTAGGGCCTCAAGAGATTCACCCACAGAGACTGAGGAACTTGAAAGAAGGGGAGGCAGGCCATGCATTCACTGCTCAGGCAGCAGGGTGCTGGTCTCCTTCTGAGCCCAGAAAAGGAAAACTGGAGCGACAGCAGGTGGAGAGAGAAGGCAGCTGTGGAGCACCCGCCCTGCCACTGTTTGGTACAGTAATTGTGTGGGCTTTCCGTGATCACAAGGACGCCTCAAAAAGTAGCTGGGCTTAAAGACACAAAAGGCCAGGTATTATATGATGCCATTTATAGGAAATATCCAGAATAAGCAAATTCATAGAGACAAGAAAGCAGATTTGTGTTTGTCAGAGGCTGGGGAGAGGGGAAAATGTGGAGTGACTGCTTACTGGGCACAGGGTTCTCTTTGGGGTAATGAAAATGTTCTGGAACCAGTTAGTGGTGATGGTTGCACACCATTGTGAACGTACTCATTGCCACTGAAGTGTATGCTTTAAAATGGTTAAAATGGTAAATTTTATGTTAAATTATTTTACCACAATTTTTTTTTTAAGTAGCTGGGCTTAAGCCATCTTGTTAGTCCTACCAGGTGAGGAGATGCAGCAGCAAGATGCTATGGAGTGTATGTCCAGGAATGTGAGGGGTGGGGCAGTGATGTCTTCAGCCTGGTGTCAGATCTCCTTTGCCAGAGAACTTGACCATGATGAACGCTCTGAAGAATTCACACGTGTGCCGATATTGTCCCCAAATATTTCCAAAGCCCCACCTTCTGAACACATGGTAAGATTGTACCTCCTGGCCCCTTTCTGGGTAGGTGAGGTCACATAACTGGT
>NW_004443974.1:19060111-19062004 GCF_000243295.1 Trichechus manatus latirostris | reverse complement strand
CAGTTCAAATCCACCAGGCACTCCCTGGAAACAGTATGGGGCAGCTCTACTCTGTCCTACATGGTTGCTATGAGTGGGAATCAACTCGATGGCAGCAGGTTTGGTTTTGGTTTTTTGGTTTGAATTATTCAAACTTGGGGATGGTTTGTCACCACAGCATGACCTAGCCCATCCTGACTATCATACTCTCCAGAAAGAACCAGTATTTGGACTCCTGCCCCACACACAAACTTGATGGCCTTCAGTGTCAGCCAGAGACACAATAGAGAGGACTATTTCAACAGCTAGTTATGGAAAAAGAAATTTGTTTCTTTCCCTTTTCCTCCTTCTACGCCCAACACACAGGAGATGCCTGGTAGAGGGAGCAGGAAGTGAAAGAGTGCTCCATGGCTACCTCCTTAGGGCCCTGTCCTTGAGGGGAGGAGAGGAGAATTAAGTCAGATATGAGATTAAATTTTTAACTGGACTGGACTAAACTGTAATAACTTGAGACCAGAAAGCAATGGGAGGTCTCTCAGTGGTGGGAAAGAGAAAGCCTTCAGAACTTGACAGAAGGCAGGGTCCCAGCAGGAAGCAGATGGCACCCTCAAGTGGGTAATTTAGAAGAGTTTACTAGGAAGGGATTATTTACAAAGCAGTGGGCAGGTTAAGGAGGACCAACAGGGTTAGCAACAGTAAGCAGATGCTACCATACCTAGGCCTAAAAGGAAGATAGTAGTTGTAGCTGTAAAGAAAGGTCCCCTGACAGAAGCTGTAGCCTTTGAGAGAAAAACGAAGCCACTGCCAACCCTCTGCCCAATTGGAATGCAGTCTAGGAAATAAACACCCCAACCTCATCTTCCTCTTACTCTTTGTGATGATTAATGATATGTTATCAACTTGGCTAGGCTATGATTCTCAGTGATTTGGCAGACACTGGTTGCTCTTCCATAATGTAATATAATGTAATCACTTTCCATGATGTGATTGATGTGATCAGCCAGTCAGTTGAAAGGGGAGTTTTCTTGGGGATATTGCCTGCCTCCGGTATGTAAATGGATGTTCTAGCAAAGCTCTCTCTCTGGACCCTGTACTCTTCTTGTAGCCTGATCTCAGGTCCCTGGGACGTAATCCTGGAGAAGCCTCCAGCCTGCCATCTAATTTTGGATTCACAAGCCCCTACAATCCTGTGAGCCAGCAGAGGTCTCTAGCCTGCCACCTGACCTATGGATTTGGGATTTGCCAGCCCCCACAATTGTGTGATCCATTTCCTTGAAGTAAATCTATATGTACATATATGTATATGTCTGACTGGTTTTGCTCCTCTAGAAAACCCAGACTAATACACCCTCTGATTTCCTGCCAGTGTCCCCAACTGGTTGAGCCCAAAGGAAGCTAGAGGGCAAGGGAGCCCATTAATGCATCCATAATGGTCAGTCTCCAGGGCTCAGAGCATGGTGAAGAAGGATGAAGAATTAATCTAGAGGGGCAAACGGAGAACACCCAGAATCTACCTCTACTGGGCTGAAGCTGCTCCATAAATTGGTTCCAGGTGTTTCAGGAAGTTTTTTTTTTTTTTAATGATGATGTTCCAGACAGGCCAGGGTGGAATGGAAATAGGAGGACCTCTTAAGAGACAACCGTTATAGTTCTTGTCAGAGAATAAACAACAAAGTAGAAGGGAGGGAGGATGGAACAGCATCTAGGAAGCTGAGGAAGATGAAAGCACCAAGAGGAAGAAGTAGCCTGAGCACAGAGTGGCTAAAGAGAAGAAAGTCTGGGAAGTTTTCTCAGGTACCCATATGGATGTCCCTGATAACCATCCATGAATCTATTTTAGAAGAGAAGTGAGGATGGACATAGCATCTGTTAGCATCCCAGTGGGAAACAGATGGAAACTCAAAAGGATTCAAT
>NW_004443974.1:19057145-19058691 GCF_000243295.1 Trichechus manatus latirostris | reverse complement strand
TAGCACAGTCCTACTCTGAGCTGACTCAATAGCAACTAGTCTGGAGGAAGTAAAGGAGCAAGTCGACGGTGAGGAAATGGAGGAGAAGGCGGCAGACTATTTTCTCTGCAGAGAAGAAGAGAGATGAGTAAGAACAGCAGAGTCAAGCAAAGGCACTTTCTATGCAAAAGAGACCCAAGCATGCTTTAAACTGAGACTCGATTCCTCTAAACTGCCCCCATGGACATCAGGGTGACCGTTTAATCTGGCTAAAAGAGTTGAAAAGTTTCTGTCAGAGCTTTGCATTTCAGATGCCCAAAAGATACCAAGGATGAAGGGAAAGGGGCACCTCGGTCACAGCACAACAACAGTGCAAGCGCCTGTTGCTCTAACTCCCATCTCTCACAAAAGAGAAGGATAATCTTTTCAGAATAGGGAGACTTTCCATCCTAGCAACACAAAGGCTACTTACTGTATCACATCCCTGGCTCCTTGGAGACTGGCTGGATCTAGTTCAAATAATTTCCTTCCGTAGCTGCTGTTGCCAGGAGGATTTAGAATAGCAAACAGTGGTGGTCAGTTTAGGTGAAGCTGCCTGTGCCTTTCATTCCCTCTTCCTGGGCATTTTGGAGAAATCAACATCTGACTTCCCAGCAACAGCCAGCTGTGGTCAACCAATGCACTGCATTCGCTTTAAAGGGTGAGTTGCCCTCTGCAAAATCACTTATCAGGACAGTTAAAAAGGAAGGCTTCTGTTGCTTGCAGTTGGAGCAGTATGCAGGTGAGCATCTGAAAAGGCCAGCAGAATCTGGATCACTAATGGGTAGTTAATGAGAGAGACAGCATAGATGGCTGCATTCAGCATGAAGTAAAAATACTCAGCGAAGGGAAAAGAGGTAAATGGTCTTGGATGGTTAGATGGACTTTACCAGCAAAATGAGGAGTAAGGCTTCGAGAGTCCAACCTGCTCAACGGTTCATCCCCAAAGTCAGGGCCAGCAAGTACAATTGTGCAGGTTGTGCACTGCATAAAGGCTCCCCTGCAGCTAAGGGGGAAGCGACAGCTGAAACCTAGCATACGCTCCACTCGCCAGGCCATGCAGGTTGGTCTGCTTGGAGGAAGAGTGCCTTTTTCTTTGTACAAAGACGCTATCTACTAGCCAAGCCATGTTCCCAGGGGGCTGCACTGGCAAGAGGTGTGGGGGGAGAGGGTGCATGGAGGGTGTTATATTTCTGATTCTCACAAAGATGCTGTACTTGCTTACAGCAACCCTGGCCAAATTCTTTCTAATTGCTAATGATGCATTTACTCTTCATGCCATGCCTGAAACGAACCTGTACCATAATCAGAGCCTGATTACGAAATTCAGAAATGATAATAGTAACAAGAATGATAACAACCACAACAACAGTCCTTTTTGTTTTGTTTGTTGGTTTAGCTTTTAATGTTTTAAAAAGTTCTTTCCCTTACAGAATCTCATTCAAGCCTCAGAGCGACATGTGGATCAAAGTAAAGGTTATTATCCTTTCCCCTTAATAACTGAGAAGCTAAGACTCAGAATCTCAGT
>NW_004443974.1:19055353-19056689 GCF_000243295.1 Trichechus manatus latirostris | reverse complement strand
AGTGACTAGAGATAGAGTCTTAGTGACAGCATTTGAGCCTTAGGATTGAGCCACATACCCCAGTACTTTTTACATATTAGATTCAATATATCCCTTTTATTGTATAGGTAGTTTGAGTGGTATCATCTGTTACTTGCAACTAAAACACCTTGGCTGGTTCTGGCAGTTTCTTCCTCTTTTGTCTCATTAGCCATATTCAGATGCAGGTGATGTCATTTGCAGCACTGGGGACCAGGTTAATGTTCCAAAGACTGAGCCATAGAAACTACCCCCCACCCCCCACACACACGCCCTGTGCCATTATATGGCTAATCACCAGCTCTACCCAGCAGTCTGGAAAAGTGAGAAAGTTTCCCTTGCCCAGATGCCCAGTGGAGTAGTCCTAGCCTGCTGGGAATTGTGCGATATAATGGGAAGTGCATTTCACTTAGTAGAAGTTGAGCTATGGTCTAACTGTACCCGGACACCTCCATCAGTTAGACCATTCATGGTGAAAAAATGGCTCCTGGTGGCATAGTGGTTGAGTTCTGCTGCTAACCAAAAGGTTGGCAGTTAGAGTCTACCAGGCGCTCCTTGGAAACTCTATGGGGCAGTTCTACTCTGTCCTATAGGGTCACTATGAGCTGGAATCAACTCAACGACAATGGGTCTGTTTTTTGGTTTAATGGTAACCAAGGTTACATGCACCCTTGTTCCCATCCACCAGGAAAGAGAAAGAGAACTGACATGCTTTGATTAATTAAGATCTACCCTGGAGTTCCCAAACCCAAAACCAAATCCACCGCTGTCCAGTCGATTCCAACTCACAGCAACCCCATAGGACATAATAGAACTGCTCCATAGGATCTCCAAGGCTATAAATCTTTATGGAAGCAGACTGCCACATCTTTCTCCGATGGAGCAGCTGGTGGGTTCAAACCACCTACCTTTCGATTAGCAGCCAAATGCTTTAACCACTGCACCACCAGTGCTCCTTACCCTAGAATTCCACCACCCATCAGTTTGTTGTATTATGGTTGCTAAAAGTGATGCTATAATCTGGCATAACATAGTTTATAAAGAAAATGTTCTACATTCTACTTTGGTGAGTAGCATCCGGGGTCTTAAAAGCTTGTGAGCAGCCATCTGAGATACTCCACTGGTCTCACCACATCTGGAGCAAGGGAGAATGAAGAAAACCAAAGACACAAGGGGAAGATTGGTCCAAATGACTAATGGACCACAACTGCCCCAGCCTCTACTAGCATGAGTCCAGCACAACTAGATGGCGCCCAGCTACCACCACTGACTGCTCTGACAGGGATCACCATAGAGGGTTCCAGACAGAGCTGGAGAA
>NW_004443974.1:19050118-19051804 GCF_000243295.1 Trichechus manatus latirostris | reverse complement strand
AGAACCTCCTTCCCTGGGAGAACAACTGCCTGAGAGTCTGGCCCTAAAATCAGTGACTGCCCCACTCAGGAAGGGAGGAAAGTTAAACATTCCCCAACTCCTGACTACAGGAAAAATAAAATTGTTATGGGATCTTTTAATGTTAATGACTCCTGGGATATTTGGGGTGAAGGAGAGAGGAGTGGGTGTTGTTCTGTTTCAGAAAGGACTCTGAGCTTTATTAATAGGAACTATGAATTGGAATCGACTCAAGGGAAATGGGTTTTGGCTTTTTTTATTTTTTTTAAAAGCCAGAATGGAGGAGCCCTGGTGGAGCAGTGGTTAAGCACTGGGCTGCTACCAGAAAGGTTGGTGGTTCGAACCCACCAGCTGCTCTGAGGGAGACCGATGTAGCAGTCTGCTTCCGTAAAGATGTACAGTGTGGTAGTTCTGCTCTGTCCTATAGGGTCGCTATAGGTTTGATTTCGCAGTAGGTTTGGTTTGGTTTAGTCAGAATGCAGGAGCCCTGGTGGTGCAATAGCTAAGTGCTCTGCTGCTAAAGGTTCGAACCCACCAGTGGCTCCGCAGGAGCAGTTCTACTTTGCCCTATAGGCTCACGTTGAGTCGGAATCCATTCTAGGGCACACAACAACAAGAAGTTAGACTGGAGGGAGCGGGGGGAGAGGAAGGTGGTTCAGTGATAGAATTCTCGCCTTCCATGCAGGAAAACCAGGTTCATGTCCCAGTCAATGCACCTCAAACAGTCAAGTCGAAATGGGAAGTCATACTCCTAACAGGTTCTAATTAAATGAGACTCCCTGTAAAATGGCCCGTTATCCAGCCATCTCATATGCAGACCAGCAGCTAATCTTACTTCTGAAAGTGCCTCTGCTTGGGAGCTGATTATGGCGCTCCTTAGCAGAAGTTCACTGAAATTATTTTATTATGATTTTACTACAGACCGATTCAACTCAAAGAGGCCAGACAGGGTGCCAGAAATGGTCCCAAAATTCACCATGTAGAGGCAGTTAACCAGGAGGGACACCTTCAGCTGGAGAAGCTCCAGCTTGGGGCTGAGCCAAAGGTGTTGTCCACATGTGGCTGTAGCCAAAGACTAAATGCAGGCACGAGAAGTTGTCTCGAGCAAACTAAGGACACTTAAGGTGAGGCCATGATTCAGCTCAAGGCTTAGTATGTTCTGTTAAAAGTATTTTAAAATGTTTCCCGGCCTCTGAATTTTGGAACTGATGATATTCCAAAAATCAGAGGCTGAACGTTAGAGGAAAGGAAAATATTCCTACCGCTAGCTCAGGAATAATTTGGTCTTTCCTTGAACCGGGGTGGAGATGAGTACTGTACTGGGAACCAAGAATTTGTGCTCTATCTGCTCAATCACATCTCTAACTTGGAGGCTGCAAAGCATTATTAATCACAAAAAGTGTTTATTAAGCAGCTGCTTGCTTAGGGTTGTTTACCAAAAACAAACTGAACACACTGCCACTGAGTCTATTGTAACACATAGCGACCTATAGGACAGGGTAGAACTGCCCCATAGGGTTTCCAAGGCTGTAAATCTGTACAGAAGCAGACTGCCACATCTTTCACTGCCACATCTTTCTCTCGCAGAGCGGCTGGTGGGTTCGAACCGCCAATGTTTTGGTTAGCAGCTGGCTAAGCACTTTAACCACTATGCCACCAGGGCTCCTC
>NW_004443974.1:19046224-19049447 GCF_000243295.1 Trichechus manatus latirostris | reverse complement strand
CAGCTCCAGAGGAAAGTCCTTGTCATCAACCTCTCCTGGTCTAAGGGCTTCTCTGCTCAGCAACCGCCGGTCCAAAGGTCACACTCTGCTCACAGCAGTGCTGCTTTCTTGGTGGTATGAGGTCCCCATGTCTCTCTGCTTGCCTCTCTCTTTTATATTTTAAAAGAGATTGGTTTAAGACACAATCTAATCTTGTAGATTGAGTCTTGCCTTATTAACATAACTGCCACTAATCACATCTCATCAACATGATAGAGATAGTATTTATAACACATAGGAAAAATCACATCAGATGACAAAATGGTGGACAATCATACAACACTGAGAATCATAGCCTAGCCAAAATGACATACATATTTTTGGGGACACAATTCAATCCATGACAAGCACCTCAGAAGAAAGTCCTGGCAATATACTTCCAAAAAGCAGCCACTGAAAACCCTATGGAGTACAGTTCTACTCTGATAAACCCGAGGCTGCCATGAGTTGGAGTCGACCCAACCGCAACTGGTCATCTGTCAAGCAGAGGTGTAAAACAGACTATTAGTATCAAGAGGCCAACATGAGCCACCACAGAAGTGCCAAGTAGGTCATGAAAACAGTTTTTGACTTCTAAATGCCAGTTTAGAGCCCGATGGAGGCTCCATTCATTCATTCTTCCACCCAAAAAGTATTTGCAATTTTGTTCCAGGTGTTGGGATAAATAATGGAGAACAAAATAGACCCAGGGTCCGTCCTCTTCAAGCATAAAGAATGCAGACAGCTGAATTAGCAATTATCATATGATATATAAGATACAGAACAAAGAGTAAAGACTGTTCTTGGAGCACATAAGAGGGACACCAGACTTGACTGATCCGGGAAAGTTTCCTGAAGAAAAAGAGATCAAAACTTGGACATGAAGGATGAGCAGGAGCTAACAGGTGGAGGAAGGGGAGGCATCAGGGGAAGGAGTCCCTGCAGGAGGAATTTCATGTGCAAAGAGCTGGAGGGAAGAAAGAGTATGGCAAGGGTTTAAGGAACTGAAAGAAGTTTAGAAAGGCTTCAGTGCAAAGTTGAAGGTGGGGGGATGAAAAATAAAACAAAAGAAATGAGAAGGGCCCAGATCATGCCAGGCCTTTGATTTCTTCACTACAGTTCAACATTTACAAGAAACTTTATCTACTTCCAACTATATACTGAGCACCTGGAAGATATCCAGCATGAACAAGGCACTGTGGGAAGGATTCAGTGTAGGAAAAAATGCAGTGCTCAGCTATGACCACGAGGCAGTGATGGCTTAGTGGTAGATTTCTCACCTTCCACAGAGGAGACCCAGGTTCTATTCCAGGCCACTACAGCTCATGCACAGCCACCACCTGTCTGTCTATCAGCAGAGGCTTGCATGTTGCTGTGAGGTTGAACGGGTTTCAACGGAGCTTCCAGACTACTACAGACTAGGAAGAAAGGCCTTGCAATCTATGTCTGAAAAAAAGCCAATGAAAACCCAATGGATCACAAGAATCCAGTCTGCCACTGATCATGGGGATGGTGCGGGATGAGGCAGCATTATGTTCCATTGTGCATGGGGCCATTAACACATTAACCACATCTAGGACCAGAGCAATGCTAAACCAGTTGACTCAATGCAACCTAACCCTCAACCCACCCTGAGCTGGAATGGGAATCACTTTTGGCTAGTCAGGGTCAGGGGAATAGTTTCAAACAGGATGCCGAAGGGCAGCTGTTCTTTGAGCTGTTATTCACTTGCAGGTAATCACCATCATTGAGCATCCGATCATGAAGGATGCACCACAATAGATAGAACTCTTCCAGTTGCAAGTGACAGAATCTCAACAAAAATCAGTTTAAACAAAAAGGGAATTTATTAGCCATGGCTGGATCCAAGCGCTCAGAAGATGTTATCCAGAATCGGTTGCTTTCCATCCCTCAACTGAGTTCCTCCTTGTTGGCTTCATCTTCAGAAAGACCCTCCCCAAGTGGTAGCAATAACCAGAAGCTCCAGGCCCACATTCTACCAGCTTAGCAACCCCAGATGGTTCCAGGAAGAACGTGGGGCTTGTTCCCACTGGTCTGGCTGGAGCCACATGCCCATCTCTGAACCAACAGCTGTGACAGAGGACTGCAGTTCCCTCACCAGCCAGACCTCTGTCACATGCCTACTCCTCATTCAGGGAGGTGAGGTCAGCCCTGCTCAAACCACATGGATTAAGACTTGGGGTTTGCCCAAAGGAAAATTGGAGTGTTTCCCTAGTAGGATGAGTGGAAACTAAAGGTCAAAAACAACATCTCTCCATGACACTGACTCTGCTGGCCCTGTTTGTGGATTCTGGAGGTATGACACCCTGTTCTGCCCTTGATTGCCATACAGTTTCCTGTGCCTAAAACTTAGTAGGCAAGTCAATAAATAGTTTTAGAATGAATTAATAAATCTGGTTGAGGGCATAAAACAGGAACCATTTACATATTCTACAGTAGTTGGCGATGTGACTAAATGGATGGTGCAAAAGCAAAGACGCAAAGGTGAAGGAACAGATCAGGAGAAACCATAAAGGAAGAGGCAAGACCTGACCTGGGCCTTGAAAGATGGGTCAGTATGGAGAGGTGGAAGGGGAAGTGGAGCGCGTTCCAGGCAGGGACAACATGGGTACAGCCAGAGTAAGCACCATGCATCCAGGCACAAGCAGAAAATTTTCCAGGCTGAGCTTCATGTAGGGAAATAGTAGGGGAAGAGTAGGAAAGGGGGAGGGGAGGGGACATTTGTGGCATCTAGAATGACCATCTGAAGAGTTAGAACTCTGTCCTGTAGATCTTCCCTCAGAAGCATGAGTTGGCACTGCAGGGAGAGGAAGAGTTCAGTTTGGGACACGACACACCAGCAGTGTCAATGGGAAGCATGAAGCAGGACAGTAATGATGACAGTGCTGTTTTGGAAAGATAAGCCTGGGTGAAGATGGAAGCAGGAGCCAGTCAGGAAGCTGTTGCCAGGTACAGGTGATAAGGACTCAGACTCTGCCCCTTCAGACAGACTTCTCTAGCCCAACCACAAAGTCCATTCATCAACCCCACTCCCACCCCATTACTCCTCTCTCCTGTTTCTTTTCCTGCCTCCACTTCCTAAGAACATGTCAGATATTTGATTATATCCAAGAAACTTGTAACTCAAGGAGGCCCCACTGAGAGAAACTATAAAGAGTACCATGAGAAAAGACAAAAAAAAAAA
>NW_004443974.1:19040038-19042130 GCF_000243295.1 Trichechus manatus latirostris | reverse complement strand
AGGGTTATAGCCTTTCACCATACTTATTCAATCTGTATGCTGAGCAAATAATCCGAGAAGCTGGACTATGTGAAGAAGAATGGGGCATCAGGATTGGAGGAAGACTTATTAACAACCTGTAATATGCAGGTGACACAATCTTGTTTTCTGAAAGTGAAGAAGACTTGAAGCATTTACTAATGAAGATGGAATACCACAGCCTTCAGTATGGATTACACCTCAACATAAAGAAAACAAAAATCCTCACAACTGGACCGATAAGCAACGTCAGGATAAATGCAGAAAAGACTAAAGTTGTCAAGGATTTCATTTTATTTGGATCCACAATCAACACCTATGGAAGCAGCAGTCAAGAAACCAAATGACACATTGCATTGGGCAAATCTTTTGGAAAAGATCTCTTTGAAGTGTTAAAAAGCAAAGTTGTCACTTTAAGGACTAAAGTGAGCCTGACCCAAGCCAGGGTGGTTCTGATCGCCTCATATGCATGTGAAAGCTGGACAATGAATAAGGAAAACTGACGAAGAATTGACACCTTTGAATTATAGTATTGGCAAAGAATATTGAATATACTGTGGACTGCCAGAACAAACAAATCTGTCTTGGAAGAAGTGCAGCCAGAGCACTCCTTAGAAGCAAGGATGGCGAAACTTCATCTCACATACTTTGGACACGTTATCAGGAGGGATTAGTCCCTGGAGAAGGACATCATGCTTGGTAGAGTAAAGGGTCAGTGAAAAAGAGACCCTCAACGAGGTGGACTGACACAGTGGCTGCAGCAATGGTCTCAAGCATAACAACGATTGTGAGGATGGTGCAGGACTGGGCAGTGTTTCATTCTGTTGTACATAGTAGGGTCGGTACGAGTAGGAACTGACTGGACGGCACCTTCAACAAAAACAACAACCCCCCCCACCTCATCTATCCGCCCTACCTTTCCTCCCACTCATACCACCTTAGACAATTCGCATTGTCTCCTTATTGGTCTCTCTGTTTCCATTCTCTCCTTTCTCATTTCCCCTTTCCCATGGATTTTTCACATGACCTTACAAAACCACAGATTGAATCATGCCACCACTCATACCATTCTGATTCATAAAAACTTGCAATAACTCCCCAATAACAACCAAATGAAACACAAATATGTAAGCATGGGATTCAAAGCCCAAGCCAGCAATGACAAACGGTTTTATCTCCAGTGCCAATCCCAACTGATCAGTGGTGGCTTCTTGTACAGCTGTGTCGAGAAGGATTCTGAGGCTTCATCCAAACTCAGCAAGAGAGGTTATCAGTATCTACCATGAGCACAGAGGGGGAAGTAGGCATCCCTGATCTAGGATCAGTCTAATTTTGGCTTCTTTCTATGTACTCTAGCATCAACTGCTCAGCCACAAAAATCTACTCACCATTACCCAAATACACGACGCAATTCCATTAACCATAAAGACCATCTAGTTTCATGAATCCTCTCTTTTACCACCAAGGGCACGCTTCAACTTCCACCTAGTACTCTACCTTCTCAGTTTATTACTTGTATTCCATTGAGCATGTATCAACATCTGTTGTATTAGAAATATTATATGTGTGTGTACATGTTTTTTCTCTGCGTCTGTCACTGGACAATAAATTCTTTGAAGGCAGTGAACATATTTTACTCATATCTAAACCCCAGCCCAGTAATTGAAAGATAGCAAGTATCCAATGGAAGTTTATAGAATGAATTAATTAAACAACCAATATTCTGATTTATGTTGACTTAAAAAAAATGCACAAAATGTCACAGGGACTCTTGGGAACTGAAACCATCTCAGAGATAAAGCTACTCTTTTAGGGATCTCCCAGTTGCCAGCAGTGAGCAAGGTCCACGAGCTAGCAGCCACCCAACTAACCGTGAGGTAGGTGGTGAGTCTATGAATTCAAGAGAAGAATCGCTTTCATTGAATAGTACATCAGTATAGCCCTTGACAGTTATAAACAATTTTCACATCATCTCATTGATCCCCATAACTCTGCAAGTATATAAGGCAAGCTCTAAGCTGCTTTCGGAGTCCCTGGGTCGTGCAAATGGTTAATGTGCTCGCTAACTGAAAGG
>NW_004443974.1:19034882-19039087 GCF_000243295.1 Trichechus manatus latirostris | reverse complement strand
AATTGAAGAGAGGCGGTGACAGACTTGTTAATTTCCAAAGTTGATGCCGAGAAAGGGCATCACAGGCACTTTGTTCTTCCGAGAACTGTAATGCTGGAGATTTTTAATTTCGAGCCGTGAAAAGCAAATGAACTAGGCCAAAATCAGAGAGAACACAATGATTTCAATGGTTTGGGGGTTATCTCCTCTGTCTTTTCCCTCCGTGTCTGTGTGGTTCCTCTAACTAAGTGGGTTGGAAAAGTTCAAGCTCAGTTCACAGAAGAGAACATTCTGTACTCTGCACAACAGGCTGGGCTGCGCTCTGTAAAACAAGATCAACAGCATGATGTCAGCCACCGCGGCGGCGGCAGCAGGCACCGCGCCGCCAACCCACAGCCCGGGCGTTTGAATACATCGGCTGTCAGAGGCGCTCCCAGGGACAGTGCACTCCGAAGGTGGACGCGCACACACAGGGAAAGGACGTACAAACGACTTTCTGTACCTTGCAGTGTAATAATTGTTACTTCTTCTCCCCAGAGGGTCAAGGAAGTTGTTTGGCTATTTCTCTTTGGAGAGTAATTGCAGCTGAAACATTTCCAAGGAAACAACTCCCCCTGAGTGTGTGCTTCTGCCCCTGGCATTGATTGGAGCTTTTCAATCCCTTTAGATGTTACTGTAATCAAATGACAGCGTTAATACTAAATACACAGCCGCTGCTTCCACGAAGGGAGAGAGGGAGGGATGCAGGCGAAGAGGAAAGAAAGGATGGAGAGTTAAGTTGGTTGTTGCCTCTACCTTCCCACCCCCAAGCTTTTCTATTTCCTTCTGGATCCAGAGCTTTTTCTTCTTTTGTCTAGAACTCTGACTATTTATCGAGAGCGTATTTTGTGCCCGGAGCTGCTCAGAGAATAACACTTGTGGCAAGGTTTCTCTACTGAAGTGAAAGCCTGGCCTTGAAGCAGCCAAAGAGGAAGTAAAGGAGGAAAGCTATAAGTGGCGTGGAGTTCCTGGAGTGTGCAAACGGTTAATGCACTTGGCTGCTCACCGAAAGGTTAGAGGTTCGAGTCTACCCAGAGGTGCCTGAGGAAAAAAAAAAAACAAAAACAAAAAAAGCCTTGGCAATCTACTTCCAAAAAATCAGCCACTGAAAACCCTGTGGAGCACAGGTCTACTCTGACACACATGGGATCGCCATGAGTCGGAATCAACTCGATGCCAACAGTATGGCAGAGGTGCCGCAACATGTAAGCGGTGGGTATTCCCCCAAGAGATTATGAGTCTGAGGTACCAGAAGGCCCTGAACATGAGTGGGTGTTTATAAGTGTGACAAAGCAGACATCTGGAACGGGGCCACTTCTCAGGTGTTCTTTCCACATTGAATTCAAGCCTATTCACAAGAGAAAGAAATGATAAAAAAAAATTAAAAAAAAAGGACAACTACCCTCAGCCAGGGAGAGGAATCTGTGCTTCCAACCCTGCTGGGGTTCGACATTATAGGACAGAGTAAAACTGCCCTATAGGGTTATCCAAGGAGTGGCTGGTGGATTTGAACTACCAACCTTTAAGTTAGCAGCAAAGCTCTTAACCATTATGCTACCAGGGCTTCATTCCTGCCTCAAGCCTCCTTTAAAGGTTACTCTTTTCTGCGGCTGTTTCAGGATGTGGAGACCAGTGTAATGAGGCACAGCATGGAGAAATGGAAGAGAAGAAGAAAAGCAGGTGTCTTCAGCATCAGGGGCTTTAAGTCCTGGCTTACGGCCCATGTGACCTTGGCAAGATACTCGCCTCTGTGCCCATGAGTCTCTGTGCCCTTAGCTTTAAAGTGGGGAGAGGAATACCTGCTTTGCAGAACTAGTAACTATTTTGGAATTTAAGGAGAGAATATATGCCTTTGCTTGGCATAGACTATATATTTAATAAATAGTAAGTGGTCTCTGGGTAGTGCAAATGGTTTGCACTCAGCTGCTAACCTACAGGTTGGCAGTTGAAACCTACCCAGTGGTGCCACAGAAGAAAGCCCTGGCAATCTGCTTCCATAAAGACTACAGCCTAGAAAACCCTATGGAGAAGCTCTACTGTGTAACACATGGTGTTGCTATGAGACAGAATAGACTTGACAGCAATGGGCTTGGTTTTGATTTTAACCATTGTTATTCTTAATAGACCTATTTTTATGCAAACAACGTGCACTTTCTACATTTGTTTGCCAACCACACCCTCCCTCCCTCTTCCCCCCAGAGGTATTTTCATAAGCGCTGCTATGCCAATTTTTTTTTACATATTGGTATAAAAAAGTATCAGCATAGCACACTTATAAAAATACCTCGCAGGCAGAGGGCACGACTGGCAAACAAACATAGACGGTACATGTTATTTACGTAAAAATACAGTAAATACCGTTTAGAGAAAGCTGTTACCTGGGGTGTCAATTAAGAGGTTCCACCGGAGTGTCTTCTCCCATGTTTTTTTGCCCACACATTTTCATAATTTATGTACTTAGAGAATGTCAATTGAGCACCTGCTCCTGCCACGGTGCTCGCTGCCAGGCACTGTGCTAGGCTCCAGGGCAACAAAACGGTATCCTTGAGAAGCTCCCGCACCTTTCCAGGTGGGTAGTTAACACAGGGCAGTGGCAGCGCTGGGGTCCTGCAGTGCTTTCTCACTCCTTACCTCCTTTCATGCTCAAGCGTGTTTCTTCTAGGTCTGAAACCATCTGCATGGCAGTGAGAGCCATCCCAGAGAGAAAGACGCTGCCTGAAGTGCGGGGGAACAGGAATTGGTCCAGAACCGCCCTGACACAGGATCTTCTCAGGACTGTTCTTCTAGAATGTAAATATCCGTTCTCTCTTGGAGACCGGAGCTCTTGCCAAGACTTTCAAAAACAAGTTACACAAGCACCTTTGGGGTGGCTGGACATGCCACATCAGGGCTGCTGCTACACAAGGGAGGTGGGAGGAAGCCAGCCTCAAGGACTCAGTAAGGGACAATGTACCAACCCGTAAACACAGGGCTCACAGGGCCGGGAGTCCAACAAAACACAAGCCCTCAAGCCACCGTGGCAAGCCCCAGCTTGGGCCCAAAGGAGTCAGTCATTGAAGATAATATCACCGATATGCCTGCTTCCATTACTGATATGATCCCAGGGTTCAGTTGAGCAATCACCTGTCCTTAGAGCCAGGGCATGGGCCAAGCTGGGGCTTCTGGGAGCTGGTTACCATGACATCTTGAATTCTTTCTGCTCTATAGAGTTCACCTCCACTTCAGTTCCCTGACTATACCCACCTTGGTGGGGGCCCTGTTTAAAATGCTGGCAGCAGACAGCCTGTCTCAAAAACACTTTGCCCCCCTTGGAATCCTTTGCCCAGGGATACAGCCAACTCCAGCCAGTGGTACATGGAATTTCTCAGAAGGCCCAAGCTGCATGGGGCAAGAAAGGCAAAAACCCTAAGGATCTGAGGTGGACCAAGCTAAACAAATCTAGGACTAGACAAGTAACCAAGATCTCAGAGGGCATAAATGAAGGAAAGCAGCTCCCAGAGAATTAAGCCAGCAGTCACACCAGCCCACACACACATGGTGGGAGGAGAGGCCTAATAGAGTGATGACTGTTGGCCAGTCATTATGTGCCAGGTGCTTTGCATACATTCCCTCCTTTAATCTCCACAATAATCCTGTGAGATAGGTGGTGATATTATATTATCCCCATTGTAGATGAGGAAATCAAGACTCAAAGAGCTCAAATAACTTGCCCAAGTTCATGCAGCCAAGTATATGGTAGGGCTGGGACTTGAACCCAGGTCTATCCAGCTTGAAACCCAGTTTCCTTCCATCACACTACTATGCCTCCTTGTATGCAAGGATCTTATTATAATACTATTGGAATCATCTTGTGCATTTATTTTGTTTTTTCAGGGGCTGAAGTCTCAATCTCAAGTCCTGATATCAAGTTCCACCCTCCAGCATCATATTTTACACTATCTCAGTTTACATAATCAATCAGCAATAGTAACTGAACACCCATTAGGCATTGTGCTATAGGTATAATGGCATCTGGGGGATAGAAAGATAAGTTAAGCATGATTGCTGCCCTCAAGGAACTTATAGTCTGTCAGGAAAGGACAGGCTTTGCTACAGTAACAAACAATCTCTGATTCTTAGTGGCTTAACACAACAAAGGTTTATTTCTTGCTCACACCACACACCCATTGTGAATCAGCTGGGTCCTC
>NW_004443974.1:19022864-19033807 GCF_000243295.1 Trichechus manatus latirostris | reverse complement strand
CTTCTTGGATTATTTGCTCAGCATACCGATTGAATGAGTATGGTGAAAGGGTACAACCCTGATGCACACCTTTCCTGACTTTAAGCCACGCATATCCCCTTGTTCTATTCAAACAACTGCCTCTTGATCTATGTACAGGTTCCTCACGAGCACAATTAAGTGTTCTAAACCAACAGTTTAGAAATGGGGAAAGACCCACCCCCCCAAAAAAAAATTGGTGAATAGCCTTAAGAATGACTATAGTCTGGGAAGAGGGATGACCTGAGAGCCTCACACCCCACAACATACTCCACAGCAGTGTTGTTGTAGTTAGGCGCCACCAAGTTGATTTTCGACTCACATGTAGAACGGCTCCATGGGGTTTTTGTTGGCTGTAATGTTTATGGAAGCAGATTGGCAGGTCTTTGTCCTGCAGAGCTGCTGGGTGGGTTCAAACTACCACCCTTTCGGGTTAGCAGCCAAGCACTTAACCCTTGTGTCACCAGGGCTTCTGTTCTCCACAGCGACGCAAAGCTGGGATGATCCAGTGCCAATGTCCAAGGTTTATATCCCAAGGACTCAAGAGAGGGAGAATTATGCCTGGGCTGGAGACTCCAGTGAAGCAGTCTGAAGAAATGAAGAATGATAGTGAGCCGTGAAGAGTGGGAGGACTTAAATGGGCCCACAAGGCCAGACCAGCTACCTCTCCTTTGGCCCTCACTGGGGTGATGGTAACCTGCCTTCATGAAGGATTTAGATTATTCCAAGCCTTGAGAGGCAAATCAGATGAACGCCTGAAGGCAAGAATGTGCACAATGGGCTGGAGAAGAGGGAACCTCCTAGCTGTACATTTATTTTAGAATGCTAAGTCAGGGAGAAAAGGGCAGTTGGCCAAGGCATTAGTTGAGAAGGCATGGCAGATCTTTAAACAGGAGAAAATCATGATTAGATTGGGACTTTAGGAGTTTTATTCTGTAGCTACGTTCTTTCATTTATTTATTCCTTCATGTCAGAAGTATTATAAATATTTTGCATAGGGGATTTCTAAGACTTGATTCCTGCCCTCAAATTACTCTAGTCTCTAACAGAAGAAGAAAGGTGTTGGCTATTTGTAATACCCCTGCCTTGTAAGAGGACTTGATCTCAAAGAGACTACTTTGATGAATAAGACCTAAAGCAGAAGGACGCAAGTTGATGGATGTCATGGATTGAATTGTGTCCCCTAAAAATATCTGTCAACTTAACTAGGTCATGATTCCCGGTATTGTATGATTGTGTAATCTGATGTGATTTCCTTATGTGTTGTAAACTCTATCACTATGATGAGGTTATATGCGATCTCCTCATGTGTTGTAAATTCTATCACTGTGATGAGGTTATGCTGATGAGGATTACAAGATTAGGTAGTGTCTTAATTCAATCTCTTTGAGGTATAAAAGAGAGAAGTCAACAGAGACACATGCGAACCTCATACCACCAAGAAAGTAGTGCCGGGAGCAGAGCACATCCTTTGGACCTGAGGTTCCTGCACAGAGATGCTCCCAGACCAAAGAAAGACTGAAGCATCACTAGGACCTTCCTCCAGAGTCAACAGAGACAGAAAGCCTTCTCCTGGAGCTGACTCCCTGAATTTGGACTTGTAGCCTACTGGACTGTGAGAGAATAAACTTCTCTTTGCTAAAACCAACCACTTGTGGTATTTCTGTTAGAGCAGCACTAGATGACCAAGACAATGGAGAAAGGGCTGAGAGGGCTAAATTGCTAAATGGGATTGGGGTGGTGGGGAGGAATCCAGGGATGAAAGAAGGCTGGAGCCAGTGAGGCTGGAGAAGAGAGGAAACGGGAGATTTAGAGGAGATAGGAGAGAGAAAACAGCTGTCAATGAGAGGAGAGTCTTTTGGAATGAATGAAGATTTTTAATGAGGATTTTTACGAAGTTTGGCCATATGGCGTTCAATGTAAACCCTTCACTTTTTTCCCTCATGAACATTTCAGTAAAATCTACATTGTTCCTAATGTTTTTGGAAGTAGCTTGAGAGGTCACAAAGGGGCACTAAGTTGCAATGAAGTGCCGATGTGGCCTCAAAGTGGGTCCAGGGTGTTGAGCAGGGCCTTGCCAAGAAGGCCCAAGTCACGTTTATGTTACATAGATAAGTGCAACCAAATCTGTAGGATAAAGTAGCTAATTCTGGGAGTGGGAGAGTTAGTCAAGGAAAGCATTATAAAGGAGGTGAAAGGTGATCCTTGTGCTGAGTGTTGAAAGACCAGAAAGTGTGACTAATTCTGGGAATGGGTGAGAAAGTCCAGAAGTTTCATAAAGGAACTGAACGGTGAGCTTTGTACCGCGTGTTGAAAGATCAGAACATGTCCCCAGCCCATCTGGATTAATGGAAAGCATTCCAGTCCAGGTATAAAGATCAGCATGTGCAAAGGCACTGAGGTGTGGAACAGCCTGGCTTGCTTAAACAACTCCATGCAAGCATTGATAGGATTATGAAGGAGAAAGTCAGGGCGACCAGTTCAGTAACTTCAGGCGGTAATCAAGGTTAAAATTATTCACTCAGCATTTACTGAGTATCTACCATGGGTGGGCACTGACCTCTCAAATTTTTTTATGTTGTTAAAATTTTTTTGTTTTGATTTGGCAAAAACTTGGGAAGTTCATTATTTTGTGCTAGCCTGTTGGTAAGAAAAATGGTGGATCCAGAGATGAAGGTTCCTAAGGGTGTCCTGACTTATTTATGTTCACTCCTCACGTCCAGCATGCCAATATTTACCTTGCTGCTAAGCACCAGCTCTCCATGTGCAGTGGCAAGAACATGCCAAGATCCTTCAGGTTCTGTGTCACAGCAGGTGAAGGATTGCCTGAAACAGCAGCAAACAAAAGCAGAAAGCTGGTGACTATTAAACCACACTTCTTGATTTACTGTCAACTATCAGGTGGAAAAATGTATTCCTGCTGATCAGAGCCTTCCCAGAAGAAAAGTATCCTGGGTGTGGAATGTGAGAGTATGTGTGCGCTAAGTATATTTTAAGTATCCACCTAGGAAATCTCTCAATCAGCATTTATTTCAATAATCTCACACATTTATATGGCACCTTTCTCCACAAATACTTCCAAAGCAGTTTGTAAATTTTATATATATGGGAAACCTACTTTGCTGGAATGGAAGGAAATAGATACTTACCGGCTTCTAACAAGAACTTGGGACTAAGTGTACTTTTGTTGAGAAGTAAAAGAATCCAAGAATGGGTATTTAATTCAGAATGTATGTGTGTGTGTTTAAATAATATTGTATTTCATTAAAATACATTTATTCAAATTTCTTCGTTATAATCCATTCAAATTCTAGACAGCCTTCTAGGCCTACCTCTAGATTCAACTCTACAGTTGACTTTAAAATTCAGTCCCCTGGAACAAAGTAAGGTCCCTGGATGGTACAAAAGGTAGGCAGTTCAAACCCACCCAGTAGCACCACAAAAGAAAGGCCTGGTGATCTGCTTCTTTAAAGATTACAGCCAAGAAAACCCTAGGAGCAGTTCTACTCTGTAACGCAAGGGGGTTGCTATGAGTCAGAATCGACTTGATGGTAACAGGTTTGGAGTTTTTGTTGTTGTTTGGAACAAAGTACTGTCACCTTGCCCTGGCTATTGCTCTTCCCTGAACACCTAGATGAGCACGAGTGGAAGGGAGACTTTGTGTTGCTCTCAGGGGTTTGCATTATGTATTTCTGTCCCACAGAGTGTCTGGGAGGCCAGCGAGCACCTGTGAGGAAATGGAAGAAACTTCAAACCATTCATTCAGTAAATATTTATTGACCAATTGTTGTTGTTCGGTGCCATCGAATTGATTTTTGACTCATAGAGACCCCATGTGACAGAGCAGAACTGTCCCACGGAGCCCTAGCGGCCCCGTGGTTAAGAGCTACAGCTAATAACCAAAAGGTCAGCGATTCAAATCCACTAGCCGCTCCTTGGAAACTCTATGGGGCAGTTCTACTCTGTCCTATAGGGTTGTTATGAGTTGACATCAACAGGTGTATATGCTCTAAACACTATGCTAGCGTGCTGGAGATACAGCCAAGAGCAAAAGAGATATGGCCCCTGACCTCATAGAGCCAGCAGTCTAATAAAGGAGGTGGTCATTAATGAAATAATCAGAGATAAGTGTAAACTTATGACCAAGTAAGTGCTACAGAGAATGGCTCTGAGAGGATAAAGTGGGGGACCTGACCTAGACTGGGGGGTTAGGGATGGCTGCCTAAGAAAGTGAAGTTTGAGTTTTCATCTGAAGGATGAGTAGGAGTCAGCTAGACGCATATGTGTGTGGGAAGGGGTGAAAAAGAAAAAGAGGGAGAGAGAGGGAAAAAGACTGCACGCCTCAGTTTCCTCATTTGTAAAATGACTATAGTAACAGTACATTGTCTGAGGAGTTCCTGAATGGTGCAAATGGTTACCACACTGAACTGCTAACCAAAAGGATGGAGGTTCAAGCCCACCCAGAGGTGCCTCAGAAGAAAGGCCTGGCGATCTACTTCCAAAAAATCAGCCATTGAAAACTCTATGTATAGAGGCTGAAGTTTATTAGTGGCTATCAGTGGTGGGCGGGAGAACTGGGCAAAGGAAGGCTCAATGCTTAAGAGACACTGAGCTTCTCTCAAGATGATGGAAAGTTAGGAACAGTTAACGGTGCTGGTTGAACAACATAATGAGTATAATTAATGTCACTGAGCTATACATGTGAAGATAGTAGAAACAGCAACTGATTTGTTGCATATAGATTCACCACAATTTTTTTAAATGGGGAAAAAAAAACCCTATGGAGGAGAATTTTGGGAAGATGGCAGCATAAAAAGACTATTGTTCTGACCCTCCCCCACAAACATAGCAACAAATACAAGGAAACAGTGCTCGTCTTTCAGGGACTCTGAATAGGGGAGAAGAAGAAAGCAGCAGAAAACTGCAGACAGCAAGAATCAACAACATCAAGTCCCATACAGCAGGAAAATCCTTTCTTCCATCGTCCCTGCCCCTCCCTCGAGCCACTGGCTGCTGTGAACTGGGGAAGTGGCCCCAGAAGAGGAGACTGCTTCCCTAACCACCACAGCCCCCGCCTGTACAAAAAGACAGGACTCCAAGTTTCTGTTCTAAAATCCACAAGGCAGACCTCCCCGGGGGTCCATTTGGAGTGTGCCAGCATCTCCCCCACTGAGACACTGTCAGCTGCAAGACTACTGCAAATTGCTACAGAAGGTCCATGCAATGGAGTCCGCTGTCATAGTCAACACTCTACCTGCCTCCTGCACACCCCATAGCTCAGGCCTCTGAAACCAACAGGACAGACCTCTTGGGGAGTCAGTTCAGGTCTATTTGCCCCCCACTTCTGGTCACTGCTGAAGCCTGATGACTGAGGCCACTGTGTTCTAGGAAGCTGGCATCTTTAATGGTGGCTACACCTACAGCCAACATACTATGCGGGGGGTGGGGGGCGTCTGTTAGCAACAAGGCAGACCTCCCCAGGGGTCTGTTTGGAGTGTGCCAGCACCTCCTCCACCTGGACACCGTTGGCTGCAAGCCTGCTGTGAATTGCTACAGAAGGCCCATGTAGTGGAGTCTGCTCCCAGAGTCAGCACTCTACCTGTACCCCATAGCTCTGGCCTCTGAAACCAACAGGACAAACCTCCCTCGGGGTCAGTAAGGGTTAGTTTGCCCCCACTTCCAGTTGATGCTAAGGACTGCTGACTGAGGCTGCTGTGTGCTAGGAAGCAGGAGCCTTGAGTGGAGGTTGCACTCACAGCCAACAATCTACCAGGGGGACTCAGCAACAAGGCAGAACTCCATGGGCATCTGACCAGAGCATGACACCCCCTCCCCCACCTGGTTCTTCTTGGTTGCCAGGCTGTTGCAAATTGCCACAGAAGGCCCCTGAAGTAGAGTCTACTCCCATGGTCAGGGCTCTGTCTGCCTCACTGTGCACCCCATAGCTCAGGCCTCAGAAATCAGAGGACAGACCTTCCAGGGGATCAGTTTAGGTCTGTCTGCTCTCCCTTCAAGTCAGTACTGAGGGCTGCTGTGTGCAAGGAAGCAGGCATCCGGAGTGGAGGCTACACCCATAGCAAGCATACTACAGGGTGGGCTCAGATAGCAACGAGACAGACCTCCCTGGAGGTCCCTTTGAAACATGACAACCCCTCCCCCAACCAGTAACTGTCAGCTGCTGGACTGACACGAGCTCTTATAGAAGGTTCCCTCAGAGGAGTCAGGAGATGGTCCAACTAAGTGGAGACTGCTCCCCCATCCACCACAGGGCCACTGGGGCTCTGAAACTAACAAGACAGATTTCTCAGAGGTCCTTCTGGGAAGTGTCAGCCCCTCCTCCTCCTATTTAAATGTATGAAAGCCTGCTTATTCTTCCCCTAAATGTCAGCTCAGATATAAGCAACCCCCACAAAGCAGGGAAGGAAGCCTTGGGCATAACCAACAGGGAACACCCAGCCCCTGGGGCTAATTGAGTGTGGGTTTTCTGACTAAAACCATGGTTGCAGAAACAGAGAAGAGGAGTGAGTAATAACCAAAGAGAGAGGACTGCACTCCCTGGTGGACAAATTGATTAGTACACGACATCTCGCCTGAGTAGCAGTGCCCACTGATGGAGAGATTGACCACAGTGTGTTCTTTAATGTGTTTGGGAGAGATTAAAAGTTGGTAACCAAGATCTGGAACTTTCTAATCCTAATTAAACCAGGGAAGGAGAAGGAGAGGAAACAGCAAGCAAAGGCTGAAGACTCTGCCCACATAAGAATTTTTTGCAGAAAGTAATGCAGACAAAAACACCAAATAGTGGGATAAACTGAAAAAGTTAACATCCTTGAAAATACCAATGCCCCCAACAAAAAATCACAAAACACACGAAGAACAGAGAAACAATGGCCCATCCAAATGAACATGACAAAGAGAGTGAAAGCGCATCTATGGACGATCAAATAATGAAAAAAAATGGAAGAATGTGATACAACAACATTAAACATAATTAAAGAACTAAGGGAAAACATAAACAAAGAGCTAAAAGAAATAAGGAAAACAATGCAAGAACAAAATGAGCATCTTTTAAAAAAGAGATATTACAACTGAAAGAAACAACAACTGAAATGAGAAACACAATAGGAGAACGCACCTACAGAGTTAATCAGGCAGAAGAAAGAATCAGCAAATTAGAGGATAAGAGAGTTAAAATTACAGATGCTGAAGAGCAACAAGAACGGAGGCTCAAGAAGGCTGAGCACAGTTTAATGGAATTATGGGACAACAACAAGAGACTTAATATACATCATGGGAATTCCAGAAGGAGATGAAAGAGAGAAAGGGACAGAAAGAATATTTACAGAAATAATGACAAAAAATTTCCCCAATCTAATGAAGGACACGAATCTACAAATACAAGGAACTCAAAGAATACTAGGCAGGATAAACCCAAAGAGATCTACAACAAGACACATCATAGTTAGTCTCTTAAAAGTAAACATAAAGAGAGAATCCTGAAAGCAGTGAAAAAGAAGCAAACAGTCACATACAAAAGATCCGCTATAAGATTAAGTGCTGATTTCTCCTTAGAAACATTGAGGCCAGAAGGCAATGGATTTAAAGTACTGAAATACAAATCTGTCAACCAAGAGTACTATACCCAGCTAAACTACCCTTCAAGAATGAGGGTGAAATTAAAACATTCCCAGACACATAGAAGCTGAGAGAATTCATATTCACCAGACCAAAACCAAAAAACCAAACCCGTTGCCATCAAGTTGATTGCGACTCATAGCGACCTTATAGGACAGAGTAGAACTGCCCCATAGGGTTTTCAAGGAGTGGCTAGTGGATTTGAACTGTCTACTTTTTGGTTAGCAGCTGTAGCACTTAACTACTACACTACCAGGGCCCCTCCACCAGACCAGCCCTACAAAAAATACTAATGGGAGTTCTGTAGATGGAAGGGAAAAGACACTAGAAAGTAATTCAAAGCTAAACATAAAAACAATGATCCCTAATAAAGGGAAATGCATGGACAAGTATAAGGGCTAGTAGTAAGGTATCCATGCTTGATAATTCCAAATGTTTTGTCATTCATGTTTTTAATAACAAATATATAAAAAGCAAGAATAAAATTATGTTACAGGGCACATGAAATATAAAGACATAATTAGTGATAACAACAAGGGGGGGAGAGGAATGGTATAGATATAAGATTTCTTGTATGTTACTGAATTTAAATTGGTACCTACTCACCCTAGAACGTTATAAATACAAGCTGTTAAATGTAATATGCATGGTAATCACTAAAAGAATATATAAAACACATACACAAAAGAAAAGGAGAAGGGAACCAAAAAGGATCTCTACGATAAACCAACAAAACACAGAACCAAGCAGCAGTAAAGGACAAAGAGAAAGAAGACTTAAGACACACAAAAAACAATAAAATGGAAGAAGTAAGTCACTTCCTATCGGTAATTACATTGAATGTAAATGGACTAAATACTCCAATCAAAAGGCACAGAGTGGCAGAATGGATAAACAAAAGTGATCCAACTATATGCTGTTTACAAGAGACACACCATAAACCTAAGGACACAAATAGGTTGAAAGAGAAAGGATGGGGAAAAAAAAAATCCTTGCAAATAGTAACCAAAAGAAAGTTGGGCTGGCAATCTTAACATTAGACAAAGTAGAGTTTAAGACAAAATCTGTTACAAAAGATAAAGATGGACACTATACAGTGATAAAAGGGTCAACTGATCAAGATTTAACAATCATAAATACATATGCACCCTACATTGGTGCATGTATAAAGCAAACACTGATAGAATTGAAGGGAGAAATAGATAGTACTACAATAATAGTTGGAGACTTCAATACACCGCTTTAAAAGACAGAAAAAAAAAACTATGCTATAAAGCAATCATAACCTTGATACTCAAACCAGATAAAAACATCACAAGAAAAGAAAATTACAGGCCAATATTTCTTATGACTAAAGATGCAAAAATGTTCAACAAATAGTAGCAAACTGAATCCAACCACCTATTGAAAAAGTCATACTGACTGCTCTGACAGGGATCACAACAGAGGGTCCTGGACAGAGCTGGAGAAAAATGTAGAACAAAATTCTAACTCACAAAAAAAGACCAGACTTACTGGCCTGACAGACTGGAGAAACCCAAAGAGTATGGCCTCTGGACACCCTTTTAGTTCAGTAATGCAGTCACTCCTGAGGTTCACCCTTCAGCCAAAGGTTAGAGAAGCCCATAAAACAAAACAAGACTAATAGGGCGCAACAGCCCAGGGACAAGGACTAGAAGCCAGGAGGGGACAGGAAAGCTGGTAATAGGAACCCAAGGTTGAGAAGGGAGAGTGTTAACATGTCATGGGGTTGTTAATCAATGTCATAAAACAATATGTATACTAGCTGTTTAATGAGAAACTATCTGTTCTGTAAACCTTCATATAATGTACAATAAAAAATTTTAAAATAAAAATTAGTGACTCCTTTATTTAATGACAAGGATCCCTAGTGGCGCAGTTGTTAAGTGCTCGGCTGCTAACCAAACAATTGGCAGTTCAAACCCACCAACCACTCTGTGGGAGAAAAATGTGGCAAAAAAAAAAAAAGTCATATGTGACCAAGAGGGATTTATTCCAGGAATGCAGGGATGGTTCAACATTAGAAAATCAACATAATATACCACATGAATAGAGCAAAGGAAAAGAGCCACATAATCATCTCTACGGATGTAGAGAAAGCATTTGATAAAATCCAACACAGTTTCTTGATGAAAACCCTAAAGAAGATTGGAATAGAAGGGAAATTCCCCAATATGACTCAGGGCATATATGAAAAGCCAACAGCCAATAGCCAACATTATGCTTAATGGAGAAAAACTGAGAGCTTTCTCTTTCAAATCGGGAAAAAGACAAGGGTGCTGGTTCTCACCACTTCTATTCAATACTGTATTAGAAGTCCTAGCCAGGGCAATAAGACAAGAAAAAGAAATAAAAGTTATCCAGAATGGAAAAGAAGTAAAATTATCTATTCACGGATTATCTGATCCTATATACAGAGAATCCCAAAGAGTCCACAAGAAAATTCTAGAGCTAATAGAGAAATTTAGCAAAGTTGCAGGGTACAAATTGAACAAACAAAAATCAGTTAAGTTTCTATACACCAGCAATGATAAATCTGAAAGGAAAATTAGGGAAACAATTCCATTTACAATAGCATCTAAGAGAATAAAATACTAAGGAATAAATTTAACCAGGGACATGAAGGACTTAAACAATGAAAATTATAAAACTGCTGAAAGACAATTAAAGAAGACTTAAATAAATGGAAAGATGTTCCATGTTCATAGACTGGAAGACTTAGTATTGTTAAGATGTCAATACTACCCAAAGTGATCTATAGATTTGACGCCATTCTGATAAAAATTCTAACAGCCTTCTTTACAGAAACAGAAAAACCAATCCTCAATTTTATATGGAAGGGCAAGAGGCCCCAAATAGCTAAAACAATGTTGAAAAAGAAGAACAAAATAGGACGACTCACACTTCCTGATTTTAAAACATACTACACAGCTATAGTAATCAAAACAGAGCTGGTACTAGTATAACAATGGACCTATAGACCAACAGAATAGAACTGACAGTCCAGAAATAAACCCACACATCTATGGTCAACTGATCTTTTTGACAAGGGTGCTAAGTCCACTTGATGGAGAAAGAAGACTCTCTTCAATAAATTGTGCTGGGAAAATTGGATTTCCACATGGAGAAAAATGAAACAAGATCCATGCCTCACACAATACACAAAAACAAATTCAAAATGGATTAAGGACCTAAATATGCAAACTAAAACCATAAAATTCTTAGAAGAACAAACAGGAGCTACACAGTTAGGCCTAGCTTTCAACAGC
>NW_004443974.1:19020999-19022162 GCF_000243295.1 Trichechus manatus latirostris | reverse complement strand
TCTTGATACACACTACAACATGGATGGAGCTTGAAGACTTATGCTGAGTGAAATAAGTCAATCACAAAAGGACAAATATTGTGTGACCTCACTTACATAAAAAGACAAGAAAAGGCAAATGTATAGAGACCAAAGTTTATTAGTGGTTACCAGTGGTAGGATGGAGGGGAAAGGGGAGAGGTGTTAACGGTGATAGAAATATCACATTGATTAAGGGTAGAGTTGCACAGCTGATTATTATCACCACTGTCAATAAGCTGTACACCTGTAAAAAGCTGATTTGGCAAAAGTTGTGTGATAGATATACTTAAAAACAACAGCGAAAAAAAGAAAAACAGTAGCTGCTGAACTGCTTACGTACAACTAAATACCTTATGGGATTTGGTTTGGAGGTTTAGGGTCATGGTTTCATGGGATATCCCAGTTAATTGGCCTAATAACATGCTTAGTGCTTCTATTCTACCTCCTAGCTCGTTGCATAGTGCCTGGGGTCTTTAAAGCTTGCAAGTGGCCATCGAAGCCACAACAATTGGGCTCTATTCGCCTAGAGCAACAGAGGAAGAAGGAGCGTCAGGAATAGAAAGAGGATATGGAATGTGTAGTTAATTGTCTCCATGAACAACTGCCTCCTTTGCCAGGAGAACTGGATGGTGCCTGGCTACTATTACTGAACATTTTGATCAATGATTCTAGAGAAGAATCCTGATGAAAAGGAGGAAAATGAAGAACAGAATTTCAAATACTCATGGACTGCAGACTTGCTAGAGCCATAAAGTTTGGATGAACTCCTTAAACTATTGCCCTGAGATCATCTTTAAACTTTTACCCAATAATATCCCCTGAAGTCTCCTTAAAATCAAACAATAGTTTACTTAACTAGTAAAGAATTTCTGCCTTGAGCATTGTGCTCTTCTAAGCACTATCTATATGGGATCAAACTGACAACAGCAACTTGAAAGATTAGACAGTGTCATGGTTTGAATTATGTCACCCAAAAAATGTGTGTATCAATTTTGCTAGGCCATGATTCCTGGTACTGTGTGATTTTCCTGTATGTTGTAAACCTGCTTCTATGATGTTAATGAGGGAGGATGGGTGGCAGTTGTGTTAGTAAGGCAGGATCTGATCTACAAGACTGGATTGTGTCCTGAGGCAATGTCTTG
>NW_004443974.1:19010732-19019943 GCF_000243295.1 Trichechus manatus latirostris | reverse complement strand
TGCCTGTTCTGCCATTGTACCTTTAGAAGCAAATAACTTGTATTCTAGATTTCACAGATGAAGAGGAATTTTTGGATTTTGGACTTGGAGTTAAGACTTTTGTTATGATATGATGGGGTGAATATGATTTCCATGTTGCAAGGATGTGATTTTTTGGGGGTCAAAGGGTGGAATGTCATGGTTTGAATTATGTCCCCCAAAAAATGTGGGTATCAATTTAGCTAGGCCATGATTCCTGGTACTGTGTGATTTTCCTGTATGTTGTAAATCTGCTTCTAGGATGTTAATGAGGGAGGATGGGTGGCAGTTGTGTTAGTAAGGCAGGATCTGATCTACAAGACTGGATTGTGTCCTGAGGCAATGTCATGAGATATAAAAGACAGAAGTGAGCAGTGAGACAGGGAGACCTCATACCATCAAGAAAGCAGTGCTGGGAGCAGAGTGCGTCCTTTGGACTGGGGTCCCTGCGCCGAGAAGCCGCTAGTCCGGGGAAACATTGATGAGAAGGCCGACAGAGAGAGAAAGCCTTCCTCTGGAGCTGAAACCCTGAATTTGGACTTTTAGCCTACTTTGACTGTGAGGAAATAAATTTCTCTTCGTTAAAACCATCCACTTGTGGTATTGCTGTTATGGCGGCACTAGATGACTGAGACAGATAGGAACCTTAGGGGCAGCACGTTTATGTTAATGAAGGCAGAACAACTCAGAAAAGGAGGGTGAGAATGGCTGCACAACTCTAAGAATGTAATGAATGTCACAAATGGGACATGTAGAAACTGTTGAATTGGTGTATGTTTTGCTGTGTGTATTCTCAGCAACAACAACAAAATAAATAAAATTTAAAAAATTAGAAACCCTATGGAGCACAATTCTACTCTGACACACATGAGGGTCTCCATGAGTCAAAGTCAATGTGGCAGCAACTGGTTTTTATCTTGTCTGAGGTTGGATTCCCCAAAAGCAGACCCAGAGATGAGGACTCCCGTGAACATGGTTTATTAGGAAGTGTCCTCAAGGAAAACCAGGACAGGAGGTAGGGAATGGGATTGGGAAGGAAGGAAGCCGAGCGAGGTTGGGACTCAAGCAAAGTCCCATGGAGGGGAGAGCTGGAGACAGGATAGGTCACACAGGTAGCTGGGAGTGTTTGTCCCCCTGCACTGGTTAGTCCCGGGGAAAGGCCCAGACACTTCTGCCCTCTGGGCTGGGAAGCCAAGGAGTTCCAGTAGACCCAGTACTGTCCTCCAACGCGGAGATACAGGTGCTGGCAGCTGGCAGCACAGCCCACCGGAATAATGGTCATAACGGTGTGCAGGAATGTGCAAGAGGCACCGAAGGGGACATGCACAGAGGAATGGGGCATTTGCTGCATAGTATAATGGTGGGGGTTAAATGAAACAATGAACATAAGGAACACAGCACAATGCTGGACACATAGTGAGTGCTCAGTAAATACTAGCTCTCATTGTGATTTTTATTTATTGCTACATATCAGTGCCCCACCTAGGACTGGTTCTGCTCTGCACAGTTATCTCTAACCCTTCAGGAAACCCACTGTTCGATCCACCACTCCCCACCAGGTCTCCTGAGACAAACACACATATAAATAGAGCCATATATATTTATGTTTCCCAGGATTTTGTCACATTTTGCTGAGCTCATAACAGAACTGAACGAATAGCCCTGTCATCTTCTGCAATTCGTTCTATCATTCACGGAGGCAGTATCTCTACCGTACTTCTCCCCTTCCAGAGTGCAGAAATCCATGTGCCTGGCTGCTTCTTAAATGTGGTCTTTATTAACCTGATGCAATTCTCGGGCCTTCATTTCCAGGACAAGTTGATGGACTTTTTAGACCAAAGGGACTTCCTCAGTCTGCTCATCTTGCTGACTGCTACACTGAACAATGGTTTGCTTTTTCAAAAATCAGCATTTTAAATAAAAAGGAATGAACTACGGATCCATGCAACAACAAGGATGAATCTCAAAAACATTATTCAGAGTGCGAAAGGCAGACACAAAAGAATACATATGGTATAAGTGCATAGATCTGAACTATTCTAGAACAGGCACACCATGACTCTATGGTGACAGATAGCAGATCAGTGGTTGCCTGGGCTGGAGGTGGGGAAAACGCAGAGGCACCAGGGGACTTTGAGAAGCTGAAAATGTTCCATATCTTGTTGGTGGAGGTGGTTGCACCAGTGTATACATTTATCAAAACTCATTGAACTGTGTACTTAAAACCAAAAACCAAACTCATTGCCATCAGGTCGATTCCGACTCATAGTGACCCTACAGGACAGAGTGGAACTGCCCCACAGGGTTTCCAAGGAGCAGCTGGTGGATTGGAACTGCTGACCCTTTGGTTAGCAGGCATAGCTCTTAACCTCTGCACCACCAGGCAGGGCTCCATGTATACTTAAAGCGGGTGCATTTTATTGTCTGTAAATTATACCTCCATAACATTGATTTTAAAATTACAGTAAATAGGCATTTTATTTGCCTGAACAAGAGATCAAAAGCAGATCCAAGACTAACTGCAGGAAACTCCATATGGTCAGATGCATGGAAACCTTTATATTGCTCCCTATCCCCACCCTCAATTTTTTCTTTTGGCAAGAAGTTGGTCTCTAGCATTTGCACTAATGGAGAGGAACAATGGCATTGAGAATCTAAAAAGAGAATAATCCTTGAGTCATCTGCATCTGGCACGGGAATGTGTTTTGTTGCCTATATGGTGTTTGAACAGGGATGTGCCTGCCTGACATTATAAAATACACTTCAAATGAAATAATGAAGTTGCCTGTAAAGACCTATATTGTTGAGAGCTGTGAAGTACTTCACTTTAAACACCAACACGTGGGAAAAAAAAAAAAGTTTTCTTGCAAATTAACTGGAATAACCCACTTGCATATAACTGAGAACAGATCCTACAACAAATTAGTTTCATATAATTAGGATGCAGCTTAACTGGCTCTGGGAAGCCTCTCCTGGCACACCCCACACCCCAAGCCCTGTCACTCCCAAGGTGGGGTTCGCTGCCTCTGCTATTTGCACCCCTCTCCCCAGCCCCCTGAACTTTGTCCTTCATGGCACTTATCATATATAGGGCAAATGCTTATTTCCTAATCTGTCTCCTGGACCAGACAGAGAGTTCTTTGAAAGCAGGGTCTACTGAGGTCACTATTGTATCCCAGCTGCTAGAACAGGCTCATAGTAGGTGCTTACTAAATAGTTGTTGAATTGTTATTATACTGAACCCATAACAACAGAGTTTATTTAAGGTTTTGAAGATTAACTGCACAAACAGGAAAACTCTGGAGCTTCCAAAGGGAACTCCACCCAACCAGAGTTCCAGCAGGAAATACCAAAAAGTCAGTATCTAGAATAGAAATCACTGTGTGTTTCAGGGCAAACTCTCCTGAGCTGATCACCTTGAGAGAGGCTGTGGAATAATCTGGAAAGCCCAAGACTTCAGGAAATCTCCACAAGAATTCTCCTCCTAAGTAGGTGACAGTCTCTAAGTAGGACTGTGGGGGGGTGGGGGGGCTCCAGGTTATCTTAACACCCTGAGGCACTGGAAGAGCACTGAATTTGGAGTCAATGGGTAACCGGGCTTGGAGACCTACTCCCTCAGAGCCTCAGTTTCCTCACTGAAAATGTAAATGACAATAATCTCTCGCACACAGAATTGTTTCGAAGTTCCATCTTTAAATTCTTAAAGGTTACACATACTTTAGCTGCCGATGTTATCAGGTTCTACTCCATCCTATAGGGCTGCTATGAATCGGAATCGACTCGACGGCAACAGGTTTGGTTTGGTTTTTTGGTATATTATCAGGTACTACAGCAATAAAATACACCTAGAGCTTTAAAGTAGACAGAATAAGATGAGGAAGAATAAAGGGATTCAGAATAATAATCATAAATTACTTTTCAAAATTCGAACACTGGTTTCCAAAATATGAACCACCCTGTTATGGATTCAATTGTGTTCCCCAAAAAGATATGAAGCCCTAATCCCCGGCACCTGTGAACGTTATCTAGTTTGAAAATAGGATCTTTGAAGATGTTGTTAGTTAACATGAGGTCATACTGGAGTAGAGTGGGTCCCAAAAGAAGTGGGAAAGATACACACACACACACACACACACACACACCAGGAAGACAGCCATGTGAAGGTGGAGGCAGAGATTGGAGTGATACATCTCTAAGCAAAGGAGCACCAAGGACTGTCAGGCACCACCAGAAGCTAGGAAGCTAGGAAGGGGCAAGGAATGATCCTCCTTTAGAGCTTTCAGAGAGAGCGCGGTCCTGCTAACACCTTGATTTTGGACTTCTAGCCTCTGGAACTGGGAGACAATAAAATTCTACTGTTTTAAGCTAGCCAGGTTGTGGAGCTTTGTTATGCCAGCCCTAGGAAACTAACCCAGGCCCCGTCTTTCTCTTCTAGGCTTCTGGATGCTCGTATTTGGCTCACTTACCCCAAGTGAGTGAGGACAGAGCACACAGACCTTAAGTTCCTTCAGGGCTGCTACACATTATCAGCATTAGAATTAGAAAAGAAACAATTAGCTAAAGAGAACATTTGGGAATATCTGAATTCCCGCTTTCCATACATTCACCTTGTTAAACACCTAATTATCAATACATAGAGACCAAACTTTTGGTAATGGATTAATGATGCCTCCTTTGTTCACTAAAATGTTTCGTTAATAAGTGACCTCATGAATTAAACAAAGTACTGTGGCCTATACCCATCAAATAACTTATCTTGAATTTAGGTAATGAATCATTCCAACCAATACTTGAGTGGGGTGGGGGTGGGGGGGAATCTAAAATTTCAAACACCAACCATTAGGTCAACTAGTGGTGAAAATTTAGCTGGTGTCCACCATTGTGATCTCACCAGTCATTCATTCATTAAGTCATTCATTCAACAAAAGGGGCAGTGGAAAGAAGTTTGGCGTCTGGTTTGAATCCTGATTCTGCCACTTACTACCTATATAACCTTAGTCAAACTGTATATCCCTTCCTTTGTAAATTGCAGGTCACAGTAATTCCTACCTTAGAGATTTGCCACGAACATTAAATGAGTAATTAGTTTTAATTATTAATAATAATAGTAGCAACTGTTGCTCAGAGCCTAATGTGAGCACAAGGGACCTAGCACCATTTTGCCTTCTCCTTCAGGAGTGCCCATCCACATGTGGCAACAGCTGGGTCAGAGCAGCCAGCTGTTCAAAGGCACTTCCTGCTTTAAGAACATGCTGTCCTTATGTGATATCATTGTCCTCATGCTCAGATGCCGCAGGTTGAATTTGAAGGGACCCTTATACAATCAAGCTTTACAAAGTACTGTGTTACTTGTAAGAGAATCACAGTCCCAGTAGATTAAGCCATCTGATTTTCTGTTTCTAACATTGAATCCCAGAATTAGGCAGACTTAAGCACCAGTCACAGGTCCCTGCGTTGACCCCTGGTGGTCCCTGAATATAACACTGAAAAAGACCGATACTGGAGCACATGAAAGTCTGGTTCTCTTCACTTTGAAGAGAGATTTCTTCTTCACAGATTGCTTGGGGTGGGGGCAGTGCAGAAAAACAAAATAAATGGCTGAGTTAACTAAAAATAAATGTTTCTTGGAAGATCACACAACTTCTGACAAGGGTTGGTGAGAGTTATCTTTAGGTAAGTAAAACCATTCTAATAACAGTTTGCACTTGGCTACTAACTAAAAGGTTGGCAGTTTGAATTCAGCCAGTGGCAACAGAAAAAATCAGCCATTGAAAGCCCAATGGAGCATAGTTCTATTCTGCATACATGGGGTCGCCATGAGTTGGAATTGACTCCACGGCGACAAGTTTGGTCACTCTGGTTTAAAGGCCAGTCACAGAAGCACAGGATGATAACAACCCCCACCCCCACCCCCACCACCGGAATAGAGGCAAAGCCTGCCCTACTCAAAGATGGAGGAGCAGAGTGGAGTAGGAGCTCTCCGCTGGCAGGTTAGACCCAAAGAGAGGGAGAAACGGAGCCACACAGACTCAATCCCTTCTTCCAAGCTCATCATTCTATTAAGTTGCCCCTCCTCCCCAGGGAGAGTAAAAGGATAAGGAAAGGCCATGTAGAGAACCGGGGAGTAAGTGCAGGCCATAAACCAGCCACGTGTGACAGTGGAGGTTCTCAGGTATGGCACATAAAATGACTCTCTTCTTCCCTAGTCTTTCTCTTCCCACAGACCATGCTCTGAACTTTCTAGTGCCCCTTCTCATTTACAGCATGTTTTAGGCCGTCCCTTGTAGTTTGGATCATGATACTCTTCCATAAGGGAAAGTAGTAAAACTTAAACCCAGGTCTTTGACTTCAACAACTCGGTTGAAGTGGTGCTTTCCATAAGATAGAGAATGCAGAAGGAGGAGCAGGTTAGATTGTTGTGTTGGTTAAGGATGACTCTAAACTCTTCTTCATCTCCCTGAAAAGGATGAAGAACACAAGCAAAAGAATTCTAAAATCATGTCCATATTTCATATTAATGTTCAGAGCTAGAAGGAATTGAATGAGTCAAGCCTAGAGCACACTCTTGGGTTTACAAGGCTCAACATTCCCCAATAATATTCACTCATGCACCCATCCAATAAATATTTTCTGTTGAGCACCTCCAAGGTAGGAGGCCCTGTAATAAGTACTGAGGATACAGGCATCATGCCAGCCCTTATGAGATTTATATCAATCCACTTAAGAAACAAGAATTTACTGAGCATCTGTCATGTGCCCTATTGTGCCAGGCACTCAGTGAACACCCGAGACACACCTCCTCCAACCACTGAATGTAACATTGAAAAAGACTGAGTGCGGAGCACATGAAAGTCTGGTTCTTTTCATTTTGAAGAGAGATTTCTTCTTCACAGATTGCCTGGGGTGGGGGCAGTATAGAAAAACAAAATAAATGGCTGATTCAATTAATTAAAAATAAATGTTTCGTGGAAGATCGCACAACTTCTGAGCAAGAGGTGATGAGAGTTACGCTTACGTAAGTAAAATCATTCTAATCAATAATGTGCAGTGGTCTTCAAAAATTTAAAGGATTGGGAAATCTGCTTCCCACCCTTTATGGAAGGGCGACTGCTGACCTGACCGTGGCCCTTAGAGAGATGAGTCTGTACATTTTTAGGCGGCATAGAAAGACTTCTTTCTGCTTGGGTTTTTCCAGAGCATTGTACATTTTGATAAAAGTTTAAAACAACACAGCAGGCAAAAGAATAAAGGCTTTTCCCTCCTTTAGTCTCAATATAACTGTGTATGAAAGGTGGAGAGGCAAAAAGTTCATGCCCAGAAACTCAAGAGCTATTTATACCCCCCTAATGAGCAAAACTTTTTTTGGCCATTGACTCATTTATTCATTCTGTTATCTCAAAACCTAATATGAGGATGGGCACATACTAGGTGGTCAGGAAGGGCTTACTGAATGGATGGAGGGTATGGAAGGATGGAGGGATAGATGGACAGATGAATGAATAGAGAGATGGACGGACAGGTAAATGGATAGAAGGATGGATAGAAGGATGGAAGGAGGAACGGAGGGAGAGATGGAGGGATAAAACGCCCAGAAACTAGTCTCCAGTCCATCCAGCTTCCCACAAGTGCAGAGTGACTTTGGGACTAGGCAGCAGTAACTATCTCATTTATACTCCACCAGGGACAGGAAGCAGGGCAGTTCATTTGTGCTGACCCCTAAAAGGAAGAAATTGAATAAAGAAATAGTATTGATGGCTTACAATAAGCTCTTTCTTTTCTTTTTAAGATTGACTGATGACATGTTCCTTGCCCTCAGGAAGCTCACGACGTAGTGGAAAAAACAAATGTATAATTCCCATGACCTGTTAGTGGTTAGATAGCCATGGGCAGAAGATGCTAATGGTTACAGGATAGGGGCACTAAGCTCACAGTAGTGGATAATAGACATGATACCTCATTTTACTGACCCACATGGAGGTCTGGTGGTGAAGTGGTTAGCAACTCAGGCTGCTAACCAAAAGGCTGGCAGTTCAAATCCACCATCTGATCCTTGGAAATCCCATGGGGCAGTTCTACTTTGTCCTATAGGGTCACTACGAGTCGGAATCCACTCAACGGCACACAATAACAACAACAATAGCCTCTAAGTTCCATGAGGCACAAAAGGGAAACGAGTCTTTCTTGCTCAACTCTATATCCTCAGTGCTGACCATAGTGTATAGCACAGGATGGGTCCTTAACAAATATCTATTGCTTAAAGGAATGAATTAAAAATTGACCCTCATTCTGAGTCAAAGTCAAAATGGTCAACTCCTAAAGTGGGTTAAAAACTAAAAATAGATTCTAAAATTCAAAATAATTAAAATATTCTGCCATAGGGAAAATGTGGAGAAATTCATGGTATTTCCTCTTAATTGAAAAAATACACAGCCATTAAAAAATACGTCAATGAAGAATTTGTAGTAAGATAGAGAAATTATTATAATATTAAGGAGAAAAGTAAGAGTTAATATTGTATGTAAGTTCTGTAATGTGAAACACAAAGCATCAATACACAAAAAAGGTCTGGAAATAAGCAAAAATCTTCAGGTGTTTTCCTTTTTACTTCAGTTTACTCTTCTGTAGATTCCAAGTAGCTTATAATGAAGTGGATACTTTTATTAACTTCTTTTTAAAAAGGAAAAATAGGTCATAAATCTGGCCAGGATTCTAGAAATAGAAGCAAAAGACAAAACTAGTATACCAACAGAGTCCCTGGGTGGTGCAAACAGTTAACACTCTTGGCTTTTAAACAAAAGTTTGGAGATTCAAATCCAACCAGAGATGCGTCAAAAGAAAGGCCTGGTGATCTAATTCTAAAAAATCAGCCATTAAAAGCCCTATGGAGCACAATTGTACTCTGACACACATGGGGTTGCCATGAGTCGGAATTGACTCAACAGCAAGTGGTTAGTATACCAACATCAATATTTGTTTTGAAATAATGTCCAGATTGGGGGTGGGGGGCGGAGTATGTAATAAATCTCCTTAATCCCTCCCTCCCTCAATAAAAATTCTCGTTCTAAAGTTGGTTTATATATTTATTCAATTCACTTTGACATGATTCATCATATCATTAAAAAACCAAGGCATATATTCTGATTATGAACAAAATAAATGGCTCAGAGACCTCGTTTTTTTTTTTTTTTTTTTT
>NW_004443974.1:19002162-19010632 GCF_000243295.1 Trichechus manatus latirostris | reverse complement strand
ATCAAGAGAACTAAATCTTAGGAAGGCTGTTGTAGTAGCCAGTTTCCAAAATGGCTCCAGTGATCCTCATCTCCTGGTATTCACACCTCCAAGATCTGCCTCCGTCTTCACATGGCCCTTTTCTCTTCTGTCTGTGCATCTCCCGCATGTGTTATTATAAGAACACTTGTCATTGGATTTAGGTCCCACCGGGATAATCCAGAATAATCTCATCTCAAAATCCTTAACTGAATTGCACCTGCAAAGATCTTTTTCCAAATAAGATAACCAATAAAAAACAAAATCCAAACAAAACCAAACCAGTTACTGCTGAGTCGATTCCAATTCGTGGTAACTCTACGTATGGCAGAGTAGAACTGCCCTCCATAGGGTTTTCAATGGCTGTGACCTTTCAGAAGTAGATCACCAATCCATACTTCCAAGGAGCCTCTGGATGGATTTGAACCACCAACCTTTCAGTTAGTGGCCAAGCATTTAACTGTTTGAGCCACCCAGTGACTTCAAGGTAACCAGTAAATTCCAGGATTAGGACGTGGACATATGTTTTTGTGAACCACCATTCAACCCACAACACCGATCATCCTGGTTTGCCCAGAACTAAGGGAGTTCCCAAGATGTGGGACTTTTCAGTGCTAAAAGCAGGGAAGGCCTGGGCAAAGAGGAATGAGTTAGTTACCCTTGCTGGATTTAATGACTCACTTCTAAAGAAGAGAGTACAGCAGAAGTTATAAGTTATACAAGACCACAGCTTCCATGTGGTGTGTTTTTCTCTCTTGGTTTGCTTACCCTGAGGAAAGCCAGCAGTCATCTCATGAGGCAGCCCTGTGGAAAGGCCCACATGAGTGAGCTTGGAAGCAGATGTGAAGCCTGCCAACAGTCAAGTGAGGAAACTGATCCCCCTTCCTCCAGTGAAGGCTTCAGATAATTGAAGGCCCCGTGAAACACTGATTTGCAGCTTTGTGAAAGATCTGAACCAGAACCATGCTGCTAAGCCACTCCCAGATTCCTGATCCTCAGAAACTGTGAGATAATAAATGTTTGTGGTTTTCATCCACTAAATTTTGAAGTAATTTGTTACACAACATGGATAACTCATACAGTTGTGATAGCATGGGAAGTTTGGTCTACAGTATGAATTATTTTTTAAGCACAAGACGTAAGAGTTTCTTTAAAATGAATTTCACCACACAAACCATAATTCCCCCACCCACATTTAAGAAGCATAACATCTGTTGTCACATTTCTCCAAGCCCCATTACAAACATTCAAACCGAGTCCCTGCCTTTGTGTAAATGCAAAATCAGCAACTTCCCAGTGGGACTTGGTTGCTTCCTTTTCTGACTCTCTCCAAGCCCCATGTGGGGCCAGTGCTGACAATTATTATGACCAGTGTATCAATTGACCATTGTTTCATGCAATCACATAATCAATAAATCACAGGATTAGAAAGAGCCCAATGAGATTTCTTTGATTGTAAATTTAACAAAGGTAAAAATTGTATGCCCAATTAGAGAGAAAATCCTTAGTACCTGCTATGGATTGATTTCTGTCCCCCTAAAATATGTGTTGTAAATCCTAACCTCTAGGCCTGTGGTTATAATTCCATTTGGGAATGGGTTGTCTTTGTTATGTTAATGAGGCAGGATTAGTGTAGGGTGTCTCTTGAGTCAATCTCTTTTGAGATATAAAAGAGATTAAACAAGCAGGCTAGGAAGCAGAGACAGGGAAGAGAGATGCCAAGCCACGTGAAGATCATCCAGGAGCAGAAGCTCAGAAGAGACAAGGACATTCCTCCAGAGCCAAGATAGAGAGAAAGGCTTCCCCTACAGCAGGCGCTGTGAATTCGGACTTCTAGCCTACTAAACCATGAGAAAATGAATTTGTTTGTTAAAGCCATCCACTTGTGGTATTTCTGTTATAGCAGCACTAGATAACTAAGAATTTGGTGCCGAGAAGTCGGGATGCTGCTCTAACAAATATCTACCACATGGAAGTGGTTGTGGAATTGGATAATGGGGAGAGGCTGGAAGAGTTTTAAGGTGTCTAATAGTAAAAGCCTAGATTGCCTTGACGAGACTGTGGGTAGAATTATGGACGTCAAAGGCAATTCTGATGAGGGCTCAAAAAGAAGTGAGAGGAGCTATAGAGAAAGTCTCTATCATCTTAGAGAATACATATGATGCCAGCAACAGAATGTTGCTAGAAATGTGGACATTAAATGTGCTTCTAGCAAGGCTTTAAAATAAAATGATGAGCATGTGATTTGATAATGAAAGAAGGGTAATACTTTTTATGAGTGGCAAAGAACTTGTGTGAATTATATCCAAATATCTGGTGGCAGGTAGAACTTGTAAGTGATGAACTTGGATACATAGCTGAGGAGATTTTGAAACAAGATTTTAAAGGGGCCACATGGTTTCTCTTTGTCACTAGCAGTAAAATTTGAGAGGAAAGAGATGGGTGTTAAAACGAACTGTGCAAACTGAAAACAGAACTTAAGGATTTGGAAAATTCTGATGTACAAACTAAGAACACATGTCTTAGAATGTTCACCTAGGATATAGATACACAATCTTTTGTTAAAGAGATTAAGCCTGTGACTGATGAAAAATCCATCAGTTTAGACTGAAGGGGACAGAGAAGGAATGAAAGGAAAGAATGCTGTCTGCCTCTTGGAATTCTACAGGCAGGAAATAGGCCAAAGGAGCTACATCTGTTGTCCTCCAAGAAAAGAAAAGGACCATCCTGGAGCAGCTCAGAGATCAGCAGAACTGTTAGAAGGAGCATGGGAAGCAGGGCCTTCTCAGTTTCAAAGCGTGGGTCCATGGTCTCCTGGATCTCAAAGGGTGGGGCTGTGGCCTCCTAGGCTTCAAAGAGTCAGATCTTCTCCAACTTGGTTTCAGAGTGTGGGGATGCCATTAAGGTGTGCTAGAGGATGGGGCCACCACTCAAAGCTAAGGGGGCAGGCTGCCATGCCCAAGGGACAGCTGAACAGGGCCTGCTGGGGCCAAAGGATTGGGGTCACCTCTTAGATGGACTAGAAGAATAGGGTTGCCCAAAGCCAAGGGAGCAGAGCTGCCTTCCCACTGGGCCTGAAAGGTGGAGCTGAAGCCCAGGAAGGAAGGGTTTCCATACAAAATCCAGAGGGTGTGGCCAACAACCAGAGTCTGGAGGGCGGGGCCATTGCCCAGATGGTCCCAAATAACAGAGGATTATTTCCAAGCCTTGAGAGATAATGTAAATTGTTCTGCTAGGTGTGGGACTTGCTGGGTGCCTGTTATCCCCCTTTTCCCTCCAATTTCTCCTGTTTGTAAGGGAAATGTCTACCTTGTGCTTATTCCACTATTGTACTTTATAAACAGATAACTTGTAGTTTAGATTTCACAGGTTCACAGATGAAGAGGAATTTTGCCCCAGGGTGGAATATGCCTAAAGTCTCACCCATATTTGATTTAGATAATTCAGAAGATGAGATTTTAGACTTGGAGTTGATTTAAGACTTTTAGAATGATGTGATGGGGTGAATGTGTTTTACATGTGGCAAGGACATGAATTTTGAGGGGCTAATGGATTGAATTGTGTCCCCCAAAAAATGTGTATTGTAAATCCTAACCTCTATGCTTGTGGTTATAATCCCATTTGGGAATGGGTTGTCTTTGTTATGTTAATGAGGCAGGATTAGTATAGGGTATATCTTGAGTCAATCTCTTCTGAGATATAAAAGAGATTAAACAAGCAAGCTAGGAAGCAGAGACAGGAAAGAGACATGCCAAGCCACATGAAGATGGCCCAGGAGCAGAAGCTCAAAAGAGGCAAGGACCTTCCTCCAGAGCTGGCAGAAAGAGAAAGCCTTCCCCGAGAGCTGCAACCCTGAATTCAGATTTCTAGCCTCCTAAACGTGAGAAAATAAATTTCTGTTTGTTAAAGCTATCCACTTGTGGTATTTATGTTGTAGCAGCACTAGATAACTTAAGACAGTACCTTTTTCCTCACCCACCAAATAAAGCTAATAGAAGTAAGAGTTCAATGAGATCTTTTTTTTCTTCAAGTTTTCATAAGGGGTATTTTCAGCATAAAGAAGTAGAAAGAGACAGAGAAATACAATAATATCATGAACCCATCACTTTTTTATCCATCATCCATCTTCAACAATTATCAGCTCAAGGCCAATTTTGTTTCATCTATTACTTCCCCTCCCCCATTACACTTAACTTCCACTCTGACCCTTTGGATTATTTTGAAAGAAATCTCAGACATCTGTCATAGAGTAACAAAGCATGCCTTGTTTAAAATTAAAGTAAAGAGATTTATTGGGAGCAAAGGCAGCTCAAGCTGGGGATGCATTGGCTCTCACAAACTGAAAACCAGTATTCCGAAAAGCTGCAGTCCCATGGGCATAGTTGTAGGGTTCAATCAGGAACTTAGTTTACAATATTCTGCTTGGTAGGCGGGCAATCAGTAAATTGGAAGGAGGGATATCTTGAAGTGGGCTTTGGTTAGGGTTGGTTAGCAGAGTGTACGTGGGTTAAGGGGGTTAGGTACACTCACATAATTGTCGATGTGTTCACAAGGGGGGGTCACAAGATAACTGATGGGGGGCCAGGGTCTGCTGGTTCCACCCAGCCAGAGGCCCAGGGCCATATACATATGAATAAGTCAAGGTTACATTCTCAGGAATGCAGAAGCGGAAGTCACAAAATGTAGTCAGGCGTACACCTGAGCCAGCCACCCTACGCATGCCAGCCGCCTCGGTTTTGGAAACCTTGCACACATCATATAATTTCATCTGTTAATACTTCAACAAACCACAACTTGCGTCAAGTTGACTCCAACTCATGGCAACCCCATGTGTGTCAGAGTGGAACTGTGCTTCACAGGGACAATTTTTCAGAAGTAGATTGCCAGGTCTTTCTTCTGAGGTGCCTCTGGGTGGACTCGAATTTCCATCCTTTAGGTTATCAGCTGAGTGCATTAACCATTTGCACCATCCAGGGACTGCAAATACTTCAACAAAAAACCATTGCCGTCAAATCTATTCCAACTCATAGCAACCTTATAGGACACAGTAGAACTGCCTCATAGCGTTTCCAAGTAACGGCTGGTGGATTTAAACTGACAACCTTTTGGTTAGCAGCCTGAGTTCTTAACCACTGTGCTACCAGGGCTCCAAATACTTCAATAGGTATCTCTAAAAGATGAGAACTTTTTTTTAACATAGCCACATTACCAGTTTTACCCCTAAATATGAAAAAATAATAAGTCTTTAATGTCATTAAATATCCAGTCCGAATTCTTATTTCCCCAATTGTCTCAGGGCTGTTTGTTTGCATGCTTGCTTGTTTTTTACAGTTGGTTTCTTCCAATCAGGATCCAAACAATGTCTACACACTGCACTTGTTTGTTATGTCTCTCAAAGTTGTTTTAATTTATGGTTTCTCCCTCCATCCGCCACTGTCCCCCACCCACCACACCCTGGACTCGGGTTACGTTTTGAGACAATCTTTCCAAGTCTTACCGAAACACTATGTTTTCTGATTTCCACTAGTGATTCATCTCTCCTGATAAACAAATAACATGCTGGACCATCATCTGTAAGATATAACTTTAAAAGGTATACTTGTTCAAATATGGATTTAGATCAACTTTAAAGTATTAAAATGTATGAGGGAAAGATAGTCTGTTTATACATCGTACTGGAGGAGATAGAAGTCAATTTCGCACTGGAGTTGATATTACACTTTTTAAAAACTCTACTGTTGGGGGATGTGTCCCGAAATTCAATAAATATTTTGTTCTGTTGATGCTGCCCTTGCCATAACTTTTAAATATTATATAAATGAGAAACTGTTTCAAGAGCAACACACATCAGTCCCATCATGATGATGGTGGCTGTTCTTCCTAAAACTCCTTAGGGTCGCTTTCATATCCTTCTCTTTATACAATGGGGTAAAACTAATAGCTTCACAGGAAAAATCTCACTCAGGCCTCTTCCCAAATTGCTGCCAAGCTGAGGCGCATCTGCAGAGAGCTGGTGTGAAGTAAAAACACAGGGAGTCACAGCTATCTGTGAATTTATTTGGGTCACCAGCATGCTATTAACCACAGGACTTGGACAGGAATCCTGGGACAGCTCCTCCCAAGTCAAGCTTAGAACCCAGGAGGAAGCACATTCTCAGGGTCTGCTTACTCTTCACAGTGGGTTCCCCTGGGCCGGCACCTCACCCTGCAATTCACACCTGCCCAGCAGAGTTCTGCTCTGCAAACTTGGAGGTGTGAGCCTCATTACTGCTCTTCCTATGGTACATTCCTAGGGTTTGTCTGGCAGGGCCACAGGCAAGAGTTCAGTACAGATGGCACTTTTCCATGACTTGAGTCAATTAACAAGGGATTTCCAAGCCAGCCTGGACGGCCTTGCTGCCAGAAAGGCGCTGGAGGAACAGCTGGAATAAAACTAATATAAACAATGACAGAGAGATTTGTGAAAATGTCAACTACAGCCCAAACACACTGACCCTCATAAACCTGGACATGAACTTGGAGATGCTGGACCCAGCCTGGCCTTGGGATGGCAGAGAGGGAGCTGCTGCCTTTGTGCCAATTCTCTAAACCAGAACCACCAAACTCATTGCCATCGAGTTAATTCTGACTCATGGCAACCCCGTGTGTTACAGAATAGAACTACTCCATAGGAGTTTCTTGGCTGTAATCTTTAGAGCAGCAGAACCCCAGGCCTTTCTTCCATGGTGCTGCTGGGTGGGTTCGAACCACCGTTTAGGTTAGTAGTGGAGTGCAAACCACTTGTGACACCTAGGGACCTTAGTCTTCCCAAATCATCATGACATGTTTCTTTGCTGTCCAACCCTTGCTGGATGGATATGACTTGTTCTCGTTGATCAGTGACCTTCCTCTTCCACTCTTCATCCAATCAGACCCTCTCTCCACACAACTCCTTAAGCAATGAATGAAAATGCCATATGTATCAGAGATGGCTGAAGCCAATGCTGCCATTCTGACAGCCAGTTAAAAAACAGCAGCTTTAGCTTTAGGAAGAGGAAGAAAAAAAAGTTTTGGTCCAGTCGATTCTAACTCATAGTGACCCTATAGGACAGGGTAAAAGTGCTCTATAGGGTTTCCATGCTATAATCTTTACAGAAGTAGATTGCCACGTCTTTCTCCCATGGAGCTCGCCTGATGGGTTCGACCCACCAATCTTTTGGCTAGCAGCCAAGTGCTTAACCAATGTACCACCAGAGCCCCTTAGCTTTAGGAAGAACCCGTTGCTGTCAAGTCCATTCCAACTCACAGAGCCCCTATAGGACAAAGTAGAACTGCCCCATAGGGTTTCCAAGAAGTAGCTGGTGGATTTGAACTGCTGACTTTTTAGTTAGCAGCCGAGCTCTTAACCACTGTGCCACCAGCTTTAGGAAGACGGACCGCTAAATAGCTCCCTACCCCCCAAGGGCATCCAGAAGCTAAACAGGGCTTCAAATCAATCTGGTCCGGTTCCAACCCCTGCTGAGAATTTGCATTTCTAACAAGTTCCCAGGAACTTATACCTACGAATCACCTGGGGATCTTGTTAAACTGTAGTATTTGATTCAGTGTATCTGGGATGGAAATGCAAAATTCTCAACAGGGAACTTGTTAGAAATACAAATTCTCAGCAGGGTTTGGAACCTGCACAAACCAGTTAAAAGCCCTGAACCTAAATAAGTAAAGATTCCAGGCGCAACAATTCATCCTTTGCTCCTCTTCTCCCTCCCTTGAACTGGTTCAAGGTGTACTTGCCACTGTTTACCCAAAAGCAAATACCTCTCTTAAGATAAATGGACTTCCTGGAAACTTGCAGCTGTATAAGCCACAAAAAGTCACAGAGGTGATTAGTTGATAAACGATCACAGCTTAGGGGCTACAGACACAATTAGAGCAAAGATAAGACAGATCACAACTTTGTTACTACTGTACAGACTGAGGGACCCTGGTGGTACAGTGGTTAAGGGCTATGGCTGCTAACCAAAAGGTCAGGTTCTACTCTGTCCTATAGGGTCGCTATGAGTCGGATCAACTCGATGGCAATTGGTTTGGGTTTGGTACAGATTGAACCAAATGACTATTTCAGGATCCCTAAACTCAACTGGGCCAGAAAGGTGAGGAAAAATTAACCTAAATTGGAAACTGGGAAATACAGGAAGATTTGTTTTTATTTTGTATAAATTTGAAAATATGTTTAAAAAAATAAAAGTACTTTCGTCAGGAACGGCGGGTTTTCTTGGACGGGGCTGGACGGGGGAGGACAGAAGCCCACAGGGGCATGAAGGGGGCTTCTTAAATGTTGGCAATGTTCCCTGACTCCTGACCTACGTGGTGGTCACACAAATGTTTGCTTTATGAGCAGTCACCAAGCAGTACATTTCTATTTCCTATGCTTTTCAGTATGTGGGTAATATCTCACAAGTATATATACATATTA
>NW_004443974.1:18998969-18999879 GCF_000243295.1 Trichechus manatus latirostris | reverse complement strand
TACCTGAAGCCTATTTTCAACTGCAACAGCTAAAGGGGAGTGGCAAATTCGTGACATTTGACACCACCCTGCCCATTAAGCAAGGTCCTCACCTACATCAGTCCACCCACATCAGGGGTCTGTGAACTGGTGGCTCCACCAACTCCGACTAGCCACCCATGACAGGGACCAAGAATAAGTAGTGCCTCCCAGTTCTTACAGCCAACAACACTGGGTGCCCCAAGTCTGGCTGCAAAACTCACCCACCTATGCACGCTAGGAAACAGGGACACGCCTTCCACCCAGGAACTCAGGGAAAGGCATCAGCCCCCTACCTTACTTAGCACATAACCCCTACTGCAGCCAGATAACTCTACCTGCTCCAATCACCCCTATGTAGCACTGCCTGTCTAGGACTGTAGGTGAGAGCCTGCACCACACACTCGGTGACCAATGACCTAGACATCTGAGCTGAATCCACACAAGAAAAGTAAATGGACTCCTGGGCTCACATACCTAGCAGCAGCTCTAACCACCTGGGATTAGGAAGCGAGATCTTCAAAGATGCCAATAATCAAAGTAGCTCACAAGACCAGCGTATTTGGGCATATTAAAACAAAACAAAACAAGAAGCTAGGACACAGTAAACAAACATAAAATAAATAAATACAATAACTTACTGATGGCTCAGAGACAACAGTCAATATCAAATCACATAAAGAGGCAGACCATGATGGTTTCAGCAAGAAACCAAAACAAAGAACCAGGAAACCTCCCGGAGGAAGAGAAGGTATTGGAATTACCAGAGGTAGAATTCAAAAGATTAATATACAGAGCTCTTCAAGAGATCAGGAAGGAGATCATGCAAAATGCAAACCAAGCCAAAGAACACACAGAGAAAGCAATAGAGGAACGTAAGCTGGTTATACAA
>NW_004443974.1:18979631-18987913 GCF_000243295.1 Trichechus manatus latirostris | reverse complement strand
AGAGGTTAGGATTTACAACACATATTTTGAGGGGACATAATTCAATCCATAATACTTAGTAACCTGAAGAAGGTTCTAGAATCATTGCAGACTCCTGGGAGAACCTCTATTTCAGCCTATTATACCATGTTCGTCCTACCTAAGGATGGAAAACTGTTACTGACTTTCACATACATGCCATAGGAAAGTTATATACTATTTCTGCTTTTGAATCATTGACTTTTTTCAGACAGAACATGTAGGCAGAAATACAGGGCAAGGATAGAGACATCAGAAAAAATGGATCACTGGGACAGACCAGAGAGAGAAAAGTGGAAACGTGAGTCAAATACAAACTCATGTAAGGATGTGCTCTAACAAATTTGTGGGGTGGTGAGTCAGGGGCAATGTGGGAAAGAGGAGTCAGAGAGGCCCTGAAAAGTAACTAGGTTTATTGTATTCACAGCTTTCCAGATTCAGGGAGGCACAGCAGGCCATGGGGCAAGCCCACACAGGGGGTTGTAACCAGGGACAAGGTAACAACAAGCTGGAACTGGAGGAGAGGGCTTATATTTGGCAGGAAGGGTGAGATCATCTAGGTTTCATAGGCTTCCTGGGGATTGGGCATTTTGAATAATTCTGTAGGCTCTGGGGGCACAAGGGTGTTACTAGTTATCAGGTACCTGGCCCCAGGGTGAATAGGATGGGTGCATAGAAGCTCAGGAATGTGAGAACCTGATAAGGCGAGTGGTTGGAGGGTGGACTTAATCAGCTGCTCAAGAAGGAGAACTGACCGGCTTCCACACGGGGCCTCAAAACTGTGTCAAGATAGCATTTTAAGAAAATGGTATTGCAGGAAGCCAAAGAAACAAATACAAAAATAGAGAGGGGAAGAAGAAGGAGAGAGGGAAAAATAAGATACCTACCTTTTGAGGTATCCATATACCAGGTAGATGGTAAATGCAAGAAAAAATTCTAAATTCCAGATTGCTTTGTGCAGTGGGAATAGAGGTGAGGGGTGAGATGGGGCTTTGTTGGCTGCCAGGAAGAGGGAAGTCACACTGGCCCACGTGTTGACTATACCGAGGCAGCCCTGGGCCAAGGATGCTGCAGCCGCCCAGGCCCAGGTGAGGTCAGGTCAGCCTTACAAACATCTCAGGAGCGTGGTTGCAGATGAGGTACCTGATGTTCTGGTTTCCAAGTCTAGGGGGAGTGTCAGGTCACAGTGTCCCAGACCAGCCTTTGGGGAGGACAGAGAATTCCCAATGGCCAAAATAAATTAGGTCCTTCCCACCAAGGGGACTGGAAACTGGAGGACCCTAATTCTTCTTCTTCTTCTTCTTTTTTTTTTTATAAAAAATACATATCACACAACATTTGACAATTCAACATTGTTTACATGTACAATTCAGTGACACTAATTATATTTATCATGTTGTAAAACCATCACCAGTGTCTGTCACCAAGTTTTCCATCAACCTAAGCAGATGCTCATTGCTTCCTAAACAATGAGTCCCCCTCGTAACCCATGATTGCCCCTGGTAACCCGTTCCTGGTAACCACTGAGAGAGGACCCCAAGTCTGACCATCCTTCTGTCTACATTCAGAATGAGTCCTTTCTGGGAGTATGTGCAGAACAAGCTTTTCATGCTGATAGAATCAGTGTGTGCCTGGGCTCTCTGGGGAGTCTCAGGGTCTCTCGGAAGTGGTCAAGGCTGCTGGAAGCCAAGTGCCCAACAGTACTTGTTTTTCTCTTTTTTTACTACAAAAAATTTCATCCTATAGAAACCTATCATCTAGATTTAATAAATGTTAATATTTTGCCATATCAGCTTTGGATTTTTATTCTCAATGTTACATCTACAGTTGAAACCTCATCTGGGCCCTTCCCTGATCCCATTTTCTGTGCTGGCTTCCACAATCACAAAATTTGTGTTTATCCTAAGAACTAGATGGTGCTGGCTACCACCAATGACCGTCCTGACAGGGAACGCAACAGAGGCCCTGATGGAGCAGCAGAAAGATGGGGTGCAGAACTCAGATTCTAGTAAGAAGACCAGACTTAATGGTCTGACTAAGACTGGAGGTACCCTGGAAAGCATGGCCCCTGGACTCTCTATCAGCCCAGAATTAAAACAATTTCCGAGGCCAACTCTTCAGACAGGGATTGGACTGGACTGTGGGACATAAAGTGATACTCGTGAAAAGTGCGCCTCTCAGTCAAGTAGATAAAAGAGACCAAACGGCAGCTTCTGTCCAGAGGTGAGATGGGAAGGCAGAGACGGTTAGGAGCTGGTTGAATGGTCATGGGGAATCAGGGGAGGAAAGGAGGAGTGTGCTGTCGCAGAATGGGGTGAAGAATTAGAATCACATAACAATGTATGTATAAAATTTTGTATGGGAGACTAACTTGAAATGTAAACTTCATTTAACTACAACAATTAAAAAAAAAGAAAGAAAGAAAAATTTGTGTTTATCCTTTAGACCATCTTTTTAATATTTTTACTACATATATATGTATCCAAGGAGCCCTGGTGGTGCAATGGTTAACACTTGGCTGCTAACCAAAAGGTTGTTGGTTCGAACCTACCAGCTGCTTCATGGGAGAAAGATGTGGTGATCTGCTTCCGTAAAGATTACAGGCAAGAAAACCCTATGGGGCAGTTCTGGCCTGTTACATGAGGTCACTATGAGTCAGGATTATTCGACGGCACTCAATAGCAACAACAATATATGTATCCATAAGCAATATTTGGCTTTGTTTGGTTTTTTAATTTGCATAAAAGGTAGTACATGTGGTCCTGAAACTTGCTTTTTTAAATTTAACATTATATTTTTGAGATTTATCCACATTGATACATGCAGGTCTAATTCATTCGTTTAATTGTTGCATGCTATTACTTTATAGGAATCAGAAAAACCCAAACCCATTGCTGTCAAGTCGGTTCCGACTCATAGCAAACCTATAGAATAGAGTAGAACTGCCCCATAGGGTTTCCAAGGAGCAGCTGGTGGATTCGAACTGCCAACCTTTTGGTTAGCAGCCGAGCTCTTAACCACTGCGCCACCAGGGCTCTTTTATATGAATAGCCGTCTATTTATTCATTCTTCTTTTGACAGACTTTTGGTTTTCATTTTTTTTTGCTATTACAACACTGCAATGAAAATCCTTGTAAGAGTTTCTCTAAAGCATATACCTGGTGGTAGGATACATGTAACTTCAATTTTTAGAGATATTGCAAAATTGTTTCCCAGAGTGGTTCTCCCAATTTATGCTCACCAATAGTGAGTGAGATTTCCTTTTTCTCCACATCCTCACTAATACTGTTAACTTTTAATTTTTGTTAATCTGAAGATGTGAGATAACATCTCGTTTTCATTTTAATTTGCATTTCCGTGCTTACTGGTGAGCCTGAGAATCTTGCACATTTTTTCTCATTTTTCCTTCTTTGGTTGGTTGTCATCAGGAGGGATCAATCGTTGGAGGGGGACACCATGTTTGCCAAAGTAGAGGGCCCATGAGTAGAAGGGAGACCCTTGGTGAGACGGTCTGGCACAATGGCTGCAATGATGCACTCACACATGCTGGTGATTGTGAGGGTGATGCAGGACCAAGTAACGTTTTGTTCTGTTGTACACAGGGGCGCCACGAGTTGCAGTCAACTGGAAGGCAGCTAACAGCAACAACTTGTCTCTTTTATTTTCTCATCTTAGATTTTGTCTCTTATTGGTATGTTATTGAAACAAAGATGGCAACCAGAGCATAGACTTACAATGCTATCTTGACAGAGTCTCCAGCTAATTCTTGTACCAGGCCTCAAGATGCAAAACATCTTTGTCTACATGGAAAAACTTAACATTCATGGATGGGACAAGGATGTGCCAAATGTTGATTTAAAACCTGTGTGTTTTGTAAGGCTGCAACTGTGCGCACTGATGGCCCACATGCTCTTCCTAAGTGGGGGGCGTTTGTTCAGCCTTACGACTAATTACGTGCCTGACCAAGGGAAGTGGTGGTGGCTGGTTACCATCACAGGGTTGCCTCCAGGTGACCCACTGCTTAATGACCCCTTTGTCTGAGGGAATCAACCTCCCCTGAGGTTTCTGGTTAAAGAAAGAGGAACAGAATTGTTAGCAGATAAACACATGTTTAAAACATTAAAACAAAGCTTCAAAGATCAATTTACTTTTGAACTCATAAGGATAGGGATCCTAAATTAGGAGTGTAGGGCACGGTGACAATGATGGGGATGGGAGCTACACATAAAGCCACTGAATAAATACTATACAGCAAGTCTTCCTGGGTGAAAATTTTACCATTAAATTTGGATGAGAAAAAAAAATTATGATAAACAAACAAACAAAAACTCATAGTGACCCTCTAGGACAGAGTAGAACTGCCCATAGGGTTTCCAAGGAGCGGCTGGTGGATTCAAACTGCCCACCTTTTGGTTAGCAGCCGTAGCTCTTAACCACTGTGCTACCAGGGTTTCCAAAACAAATATAAGTATATAATATTAATACAAAATTAAGGTGTGTTTTTATAATAAAATGCCAGACTTGAAAGAAATGCCAAGGAATTGTTGTATTCCTTTGAGTCAAGCCCTTAGAATCTCAGAGGTTCACTCCTCAGGGCTTTCAGGATACGATGGCGGAAACGTTGAAGAAGAATCATCATAAGTGAATGAGGGAAAATATACGGCTAATCAGGTTCCTGTTTTCTTACTCTGTAGAGGCTGCGACTCAAGGTAGGAGTCCATGGTTGTGATATTCTGTTTAAAGCCCGAAGCTTAGTCTTCTTTACCTCAAACATGTTATCTGAAAAAACGGTGCAAAGAAGTTCGTACATCCCATAGCTGAACATCTGCCCAAAAGTACGCAACATTTTCTTGAGGCAATGTTATTAATATTACTGGTTAAGTTTAAACAAATTTAGATTGTGAGCCAAGACATTTTGTTTAGTGCACATAAGCCAAATGAGAGGGCTGAAGAGGTAGCATCCTCTACAACTCTTGGATCCGTTGTGTACACGCACTATTCCCATGTATTTCAAAACATCCTTGTGTTTTGCTTTTATTTTGCCCTAGAAGCTTTTTTCTGTGCTATAGCTGTATTTTTAAGTTCAACAGGAGTGCAAGAAAGCCATAAGACACCAAAAGGTTGAAAAATTGAAGAAAAAAAGTATAAGTACAATAAACTTAACGTATTACCTTTTATGTACAAATTAATTTCAAGTTGTTTATTACTTAAATAAAATTTGTTTTTATCCCTCAATTGATGTATTTTTCTACCTCTGAAAATTATTTTGGTATTTTGATATAAAATTAATGGAAGTATTTTTTCATGTAACAGTTTTGTACTCAGTAGCAGAATTCTAAGGTACAAATTAAAGTCATGTAGTGACAGATGAGTATAGTACAGTCAGGGCACCCTAAAGGGGACTGGAAATCCAAAAATGAATTGAACACAGATACTACCTCAAGCTCATAATCTAGTAGGAGAAACCGATGGGTAAACAGACACCATGGAAAGCAATGAGACAAATGCTGTATGAAAGATACAGAGAGAAAAGCCTCATGCAACCAGAGGAAGAAGGATGAACTCTAGGTGGGCGTAGGAACTCAGGGTAGGGAGAGATAGTTCAGGGCTTTTGCTTAGTTCCCTCTCTTTAGCGAAACGAAAATATTTGTATCTTAACCCTTTAGGACTTTAAGAGTTAACTAGGTTGCTAATCTGTAATAAAGTAATTTAAAGTGAGGAGTTAGTTAGTGGCTAATAATTATCCAACTGTCTGTGGGCAACTCCACTGGAATGCCCACAGGCACCTCAAACTCAACTTGCCCAAAACCAAATTTTTCATCTTCACCTACAAATTTTGTTCTTCACAGTTGTCCAAGCCAGAAACCTAGAAGACATCCTTAAATCCCTTCTTACCCTTTCCCACCAAATTTGACACCCCAAGTGTTGTCAATTTTTTGTCCTAAATTTTCCACGATCTGCTTACTTCTCTCTATGCCTTTGCCACTATCCTAGTCCAAGTTACTTCCATCTCCGCCCTGAACCCTTATCTCCCTTCCTGTTATCTTTGTTCCCTTCAACTCATTCTTGAGGACACAGACAGAGTGATATTTGTAAAATACATATCTTATGTCACTTTCCTGACTAAAGACCTCAATAACTTGCCATTGCCCTTAAGATAAAGGCCATACTGGTATTCAAGGCCCTTTCAGATCTGATCTATGCCTACTTTCCCAGCCTTTCCTCTCTCCCATGCTATTCTTTCAGCTTCTTGTATGCCGTGTGATCTCTCACCTCAGGACCTTTGTACTTGCTGTTCCCTCTTCCTGGAATGTTCCTCCCCCACCATTCCCTCTCCTCGCTTGGCTAAGTCCTACTCAGCTTGGCTCTCAGTCCCTTCCTAATGCTCTGACCAGGTGAAGGACCCTTGCCATGTTTTCCTCTCAGCACCTTTTAGTTCTCCTGTCACAGCACTAATTACACTGCATTGCAATTGGTTGTAGATTATAGGACCTGGGAGTATATGGGTATATGTGTCCTGTTCACCATTACATCCCTAGTGACAAGCCCAATGCTGGCATATAGTGGGGGCCCAATCTGTTGAAGAATGAATGAATATATGAATGAATTAATTGCTTCTTTTACCAGTAACTGTAGAAAGTTACCTTTGGGGTCCATGCTTTAACTCAAAGGAATGGGTTGTTGACAAAGACATTTTAGACAACCATAGCAGACGTGGAGCAAATGGTTACATGCCTGACTGCTAACCAAAAGATTGGAGGTTTTAGTCCACCCACAGGCACCTCAGAAGAAAGGCCTGGCGATCTACTTCTGAAAAATCAGCCATAGAAAACCCTAAGAAGCAGTTCTGCTCTGGCACACCTGGGGTCGCCATGAGTCAGAATCGACTCAATGACAATTGATTTTTACTGGTGGCAGACATATGGGGGAGGTATATCTGAAAGTGCTATATCCCTAAGCCAGCTAATCCTTACAGGGCTGTTGGATGGTTGTGAGTTCCCTGTCAGATTCCTCTATTTCCTCTCCATATCACCTCTCCTCCCCCTTCAATGACATAACCACACTCTGGTTCTTTCTATAACTTAACTACTGTACCAAAATCTGAACACCTTCACCATTCCCCTGCCGGCGCTGTGTTATTCGGAGCCAACATGAGGACTGGTGCCTTCCACCTGAGAGCATGTTCACCAGCCCAGCACCTAGAAATCTGGCCCGCTGAGCCACACAAAACCCCAAGTACTGCTGAATGTCTGGGCCACTGTTATGGATTGAATTGTATCCCCCAAAATTTATGTTCAAGTCCTAACCCCTGGAACCAGCGAATGTGACCTTGTGTGAAAATAGGGTCTTTGGAGACATTATCAGTTAAGTCAACATGAGGTCATACTGGAGTAAGGTAAGCCTTAATCCAGTCTGAGTGGTGTCCTGTAAAAAAGGAAAAGAGACAGAGAGACAGAGGAAAGACAGCCATGTAAAGATGCATCTACATGGCAAGGAAGGCCTGAGGCTACCAGAATCTGAGAGAGACAAGAAAGGGTCTTCTCCTAGAGCCTTGGAGGGAGCATGGCCCTGCCAACACCCTGAACTCTGGCTACTAGCCCCCAGAACTGTGATATAACACATTTCTGCTGTTTAAAGCCATCTACTTTGTGGTACTTTTTAATGGCAGCCCTAGAAAACTAATGCACCCACTATTCTCCACCATCTCTGTACCAACAAGATATAGAAAGTGGAACAGTAAAAGATAAATTTAATGATAGACATGTGAATACTAGCAGATACACAAAGAACATTTGAATTCTATGACAACCAACACACTCCCAGTTAGATCTTTTCCTCCTTGAAGGGGTGAGATAGGGAAATTACACACAGGAGCTCTGGGAGGGTTTATAACCTGACTCTCTGAGTTGAGAGACAGGAACCAGTTTGTTGATTTCTCTGCTCTTCCTTTTGGAGCTGCTAGAAGCTGCTTAGGGAAAATCTTAGGAACTTTGCTAACAGCACCATAACTAATATTATGGTTTCCCAGGCAACTCCCTACATTGCTAGATAGTTGAAATTGGTATAAACTTTGTGGAGAGCAACTGGCAGCAAGTAGACGTCCTGGCATTTTCCTGTTTGTTCTCAGCTCCATTCCTGCCCTTCTATGCTCTGCTCCACAGGACAGGCTCCATGATTTGCACAGCTAGTGCAAAATAAAAATGCAGGACCCCTTGTTCAAAAAGTGTTAAGAATTTCAAGACCGACACAGCAGAACATTAAAC
>NW_004443974.1:18977229-18978799 GCF_000243295.1 Trichechus manatus latirostris | reverse complement strand
TTAAGGTTGGTAGTGGCTTCCTGCAGTTACCAACCCTGGGGTTATCTCACTGTGACAGTTAATTTTATGTGTCAGTTGGCTAGGCTATGGTCTCAGAAGTTTGACTAAACAGTCTAGTTGCTGTCATGGAGTAGTTACATGTGATTCAATCAGCTGGCCGTGGGCAGAGCAGATTACCTTCCATAATGTAATCTAACCTAATGTAATCAATCAATCAGTTGAGGTCATACCAGTGTAGGGTAGATCCTAAACCTAATTACTTCCGAGTTATATAAACACAGCAGAGACACAGAGACATACACATACAGGGGAAGAGAGACGACATGTGAGAATTCTCTACAAGTAAAGGAATGCCAAGAATTGCCAGGAGACACCACAAACTAGGACAGAGGCTCACAGAAGGAATCAGCATGGCTGAGACCCTGATTTGGACCGTTAGCCTCCAGAACTGTGAGAAAATAAATTTCTTTTTTTTTTAAACAGTGTGTGTGTGCGCGCTTCAGGTAAAAGTTTACAGCTCAAGTTATTTCTCATACAAAAATTTATACTCATATTGTTATGTGACACTAGCTGCAATCCCTACAATGTAACAGCACACTCTTCCTTTCCACCCTGGGTTTCCCGTGTCCATCCAACCAGCTCCCGTCCCTTCCTGCCTTCTCATTCTGCCTCTGGAGAGGAGCCACCCATTTGGTCTCGTGTATCTGCTTGAACTAAGAAGCACATTCTTCACGAGTATTATTTTATGTTTTATAGTCCAGTCTATCTTTGTCTGGAGAGTGGGCTTTGGGAATGGTTTTAGTTCTGGGTTAACAGAGCTTCTGGGGGCCATGGCTTTGAGGGTTCCTCCAGTCTCAGTCAGACCATTAAGTCTAGTCTTTTTATGTGAATTTGAGTTCTGCTCCACACTTTTCTCCTGCTCTGTCAGGGAAGAAAATAAATTTCTCTTCTTAAAAACCAACCACTTGTGGTATTTCTGTTACAGCAGCACTAGGTAACTGTCTTAGTTATCTAGTGCTGCTATAACAGAAATAGCACAAGTGGGTGGCTTTAAGGAACAGAAATTTATTTTCTCACAGTTTAGGAGGCTACAAGTCCAAACTCAGGGCGCCAGCTCTAGGGGAAGGCTTTTTCTCTCTGTTGGTTCTGGGGGAAGATCCTTGTTCTTGGTTCTTTGGTGATCTTCAGGTGGGTTGGCATCTATCTTCCCCCATCTCTGCTAGCTCACTTAATCTGCTCTTTTATATCTCAGAAGAGATTGATTTAAGACACACCCTACACTAATACTGTCTCATTAACGTAACAAAGAAAACCCATTCCCAAATGAGATTATAACCACAAATATAGGGATTAGGATTTTTAACACATATTTCAGGGAAACACAATTCAATCCATAACAGTAACTAAGACAGTCATCTTCTTTTTGCTCCCTCAGCCCTTCTGACAGTAGTAATCATTTCCTAAATTAAGTCCCCTGATTGACACAACTAATATGGTTACTATTTTCCTGATGGGGCACAGATTGACAAAGTAGCTAAACCCTGAAAATTATGTCTACCCATTAACCTAG
>NW_004443974.1:18973943-18975537 GCF_000243295.1 Trichechus manatus latirostris | reverse complement strand
AGCTGGTTGAATGGACATGGGAAATGAGGAGTGGAAAGGAGTGTTCTGTCACAGTACAGGGAGAGCAATTAGGGTCACATAACAATGTAAGTATAAATTTTTGTATGAGAGACTAACTTGAATTGTAAACTTTCACTTAAAGTACGACAATAAAATTTAAAAAAAGATATAATGTGGTAGAGAAAAATATAGCTAAAATACTCTTTATCACAGCATTGTGCGGAACAGCAGGACAAGAAAGAACCTAATCCGAAATATCCAACAATGGCATCCGTTAACAATAATGACATAGGAAAGACAAATGTCAACGGAACAGAATATAATATGAAATCTAGAAATGGACTCAAATATATATGGAAGTTTAGTATATGACTAAAATGGTATCTGAAATCAATACACGGCAAAAACATCACAAGAAAAGAAAATTACAGGTCAATATCCCTCAGGAACATAATGTAAACATTTATAATGTAAAAATTCTTAACAAAGTATTAGCAAATAGAATCAAACAATATATAAAAAGGATAATACATCATGACCAAGTGGAATTTATCCCAGCAACCCAAGGTTGATTTAACACTCAAAAATGAATCAACATAATTCACCACATTAATAGAATAAAGGTAAGAAAAAAATCATATTATTATCTCCATAGAGATACGAAAAGCATTTGTCAAAATTCATGATAGAAAACTCTCAACAAACTAAGAATAGAAGAGAACCTTCTCAATCTGATAAAGGGCATCTACAAAACACCTACAGCTAGTATCATACTTAATGGTTATGGTTTCCTAGGCAACTCCATACACTGCAGACTCCTTTCATTTGGCAAAAACTTTGTGGAGAGCAATCTGGCAATTCATAGCCAGTCAGTCATTTACCTGTTTGCTGTCAGGTAAGATCCAGAACAAGGTGAAGATGCCCATGCCTCCCCACTTCTTGTCAACATGTTACTAGAGACCTTAACAGGTACAATGAGGTAAGGAAAAAAAGAAGAAAAAAAAGGCATAAATTCCAGAAAAGAAGAAAAACTGTCTTTATTCAGAGTTGAAATAAGTAGGAAGAAAAAATCAACACTTGGGATTGGAACAACTGGGTGTTATTTGGAAAAAATTAAGTTGGGAAATAATCTCGAAATTATACCAGAAAAAAATGGTCCAACGAAATCATAAAGAAGAAACCATGGGACAATTATTTTACAACCTGAATGTGGAAGGCCTTTCTAATTATGAAATAAAATCTATTCTAAGTATATATATAGCGTGTGTGTGTGTGTGTGTGTGTGTGTGTGTATATATAATAGCAAATATGAAAAGAAAAAAAAACCTTCTGCATGGTGCTAACCCAATAAGCAAGGTTAAAAGGCAAATGACAAATGGGGGAAAATATTTGTGACTTAAATCTCAGACAAAGGGCTAATATTCTAATATAGAGTGACTCTATAGGGAAAAAGGCTATAGTCCAAAAGAAAACAGGTGAAGGCTCTGGATAACATATATACATATGGTTCTCAAACATATGAAAAGATTCTCAACCTCATCCATAATGAGAGAATGAAAATTAAAAGCACCCCAAAATACCATTTTTTATCAGA
>NW_004443974.1:18943450-18972874 GCF_000243295.1 Trichechus manatus latirostris | reverse complement strand
ATAAAAGTTATTAAGAAAGCCCCACAAATGCATGGTTTCCAGTCTCAGCTGGGCAGCTGTTGCTGTTTAACAGCCTATGACCCATACTGAGTCAACTCTTTCTTCAAGCAGACAGTACCTGCCATGTGCCAGGCACAGCACAAGGAGACATAAATAAGGCTGCTCATCCTGATGACAGGTATTCCAAACCTTTGCCACCACTCTTCCTCATGCCCTCTGTCACATTCCCAGTAATCTCACAGTCTACCATGCTTCTACATCACAAAGAAAACAGACACCACCAGGTGTGAACTCCCAGGCCTTTCCTCCCCTTTGCCTCCAAATCTCTCCATATTTTCACCCAGGCTCAGATCGTTCTTTCAGCTTCACAGTAAGACAAAGCTTTCCTTTTCCTCCTGGCTTCTTGAGAATCTGTTTCCTTCTGTACCTTGTAATGTAATATAATATGTTATTATGGACTGAATTATGTCCCCCAAAAATATGTGTTGTAAATCCTAACTTCTATGCCAGTGGTTATAATCCTATTTGGGAATAAGTTGTCTGTTATGTTAATGAGGAAAGATTAGTGTAGGGTGTGCCCTAAATCAATCTCTTTTGAGATACAAAACAGATTAAACAAACAGTCGAGCAGAGTAGAGATGGTGGAAGAGAGATGCCAAGCCACATGAAGATCGTCATGGAGCAGAAGCTCAAAGAGACAAGGACCTTCCTCCAGAGCCAAGAGAGAGAGAAAGCCTTCCCCTAGAACTGGCACCCTGAATTCCAACTTCTGTTGTTGTTATTGTTAGGTGCCATCAAGTCAGTTCCGACTCATAGTGACCCTATGTACAACAGAAAGAAACATTGTGTGGTCCTGCACCATCCTCACAACCATTGCTATGCTTGAGCCCACTGTTGCAGCCACTGTGTCAATCCATCTCGTCAAGGGTCTTCCTCTTTTTGGCTAGCCCTCTACTTTACCAAGCATGATGTCCTTCTCTAGGGACTGATCCTTCCTGATAATGTGTCCAAAGTACATGAGATGCAGTCTCACCATCCTTGCTTCTAAGGAGCATTCTGGCCATACTTCTTCCAAGACAGATTTGTTCATTCTTTTGGCAGTCCATGGTATATTCAGTATTCTTCACCAACACCATAATTCAAAGGTGTCATTTCTTCTTCTGTCTTCCTTATTCATCGTCCAGGTTTCGCATGCATATGAGGCGATTGAAAACACCGTGGCTTGGGTCAGGCGCACCTTAGTCTTCAAGGTGACACCTTTGCTTATTAAAACTTTAAAGAGGTCTTTTGCAGCAGATTTGCCCAATGCAATGCATCTTTTGATTTCTTGACTGCTGCTTCCATGGGTGTTGATTGTGGATCCAAGTAAAATGAAATCCTTGACAACCTCAATGTTTTCTCCGTTTACCATGATGTTGCTTATTGGTCCAGTTGTGAGAATTTTTGTTTTCTTTATATAGAGGTGTAATCCATACTGAAGGCTGGGGTCTTTCATCTTCATCAGTAAGTTCATCTTCATCAGTAAGTTCATCTTCATCAGTAAGTCCTGTTCATTTCAGCAAGCAAGGTTGTGTCATTTGCATAACGCAGGTTGTTAAGGAGTCTTCCTCCAATCCTGATGCCCTGTTCTTCTTCATATAGTCCAGCTTCTCGGATTATTTGTTCAGCATACAGATTGAATAGGTGTGGTGAAAGGATACGACCTGACACATACCTTTCCTGACTTTAAACCACGCAGTATCCCCTTGTTTTGTTCCAGTGACTGCCTCTTGATCTATGTACAGGTTCATCATGAGCTCAAGTAAGTGTTTTGTAATTCCCATTCTTTGAAATGTTATTCATAATTTGTTATGATCCACACAAATACCTTTGCATAGTGAGTAAAACACCGGTAAACATCTTTCTGGTATTCTCTGCTTTCATCTAAGATCCATCTGACATCAGCTATGATATCCCTGGTTCCATGTTGTCATGGATTGAATTGTGTCCCCAAAAAATATGTGTCAACTTGGTTAGGCCATGATTCCCAGTACTGTGTGGTTGTCCTCCATTTTGTGGTTTTCCTATGTGTTACAAATCATAATCTCTGCCTGTGGTTAAAGAGGATTAGAGTGGGATGTAACACCCTTGCTCAGGTCACATCCCTGATCCAATGTAAAGGGAGTTTCCCCAGGGTGTGGCCTGCACCACCTTTTATCCTACAAGAGATAAAAGGAAAGGGAAGCAAGCAGAGTGCTGGGGACCTCATACCATGAAGAAAGCAGTGCCGGGAGCACAGCACGTCCTTTGGACCTGGGGTTCCTGTGCGGAGAAGCTCCTAGTCCGGGGGAAGATTGATGAGGAGGCCAACGGAGAGAGAAAGCCTTCCCCTGGAGCTGATGCCCTGAATTTGGACTTTTAGCCTACGTTACTGTGAGGAAACAAACTTCTTTTTGTTAAAGCCCTCCATTTGTGGTATTTCTGTTACAGCAGCACTAGATAACTAAGACACACATCCTCTTCTGAATCTAGCTTGAATTTCTGGCAGTTTCCTGTCAGTATACTGTTGCAGCTGCTTTTGAATGATCTTCAGCAAAATTTTACTTGCATGTGATATTAATGATATTGTTCAATAATTTCCACATTCGGTTGTATCACCTTTCTAGGGAATAGGCAAAAATATGGATCTCTTCCAGACGGTTGGCCAGAAGCTGTCTTCTAAATTTCTTGGCATAGATGAGTGAGCACTTCCAGCTCTGTATCCATTTATTGAAACGTCTCAGTTGGTATTCTGTCAATTCCTGGAGCCTTGTTTTTCGCCAATGCCTCAGTGCAGCTTGGACCTCTTCCTTCAGTACCATCAGTTCCTGATCATATGCTACCTCCTGAAATGGTTGAACGTCGACTAATTCTTTTTGATATAGTGACTCTGTGTATTCCTTCTGTCTTCTTTTGATGCTTCCTGCATTGTTTAATATTTTCCTTGTAGAATTGTTGCCTCTTAAATTGTGGGAAAATAAATTTGTTTGTTAAAGTCATCCACTTGTGGTATTTCTGTTACAGCAGCACTAGATAACTAAGACAGAATTTGGTGCTGCGAAGTAGGGGTGCTACTCTAACAAATACCTAAAAAGTGGAAGTGATTTTGGAATTGGGTAATGGAGAGAGGCTAGAAGAGTTTTAAGGTGCCTAATGGTAAAAGCCTAGATTGCCTTGAAGAGACTGTTGGTAGAATTATGGACATCAAAGGCAATTCTAATGAAGGCTTAGAAGGAAGTGAGGAGAGCTATAGAGAAAGTCTCTGTTGTCTTAGAGAATACATATGGCACCAGCAACAGAATGCTGCTAGAAGTGTGGACATTAAATGTGCTTCAGGGAGGCTTAAAAGAAAATGATGACCATGTGATTGGACAATCATGGAAGGGCAATGCTTTTATGAGTGGCACAGAACTTGTCTGAATTACGTTCAAATATTTGGTGGAAGGTAGAACTTGCAAGTGATGAGCTTGGATATGTGGCTGATGAGATTTCTAAGTAAGATCTTAAAGGGGCTACATGGTTTCCACTTACTTCTTATAGTAAAATGTGAGAGGAAACAGATGAACTTAAAAATGAACTGTGCAAAACGAAAACAGAACTTAAAGATTTGGAAAATTCTGATGTACAAACTAAGGACACATGTCCTAGAATGTTCACCAAAGATGTGGCTACACAATCTTTTATTAAAGAGATTAAGCCTGTGACTGATGGAAAACCCATCAGTTTAGACTAAAGGGGACAGAGAAAGAACAAAAGGAAAGAATGCTGTCTGCCTCTTGGAATTCTACACACAGGAAACAGGCCAAAGAAGCTATATCTGTTGTCCTCCAAGGAAAAAAAGGGACCATCCCTGGAGCAGCTCAGAGATCAGCAGAACTGTTGGAAGGGGCAGGAAGCAGGGCCTTCTTGGTTTTAAAGGGTCAGTCTACAGTCTCCTGGATTTTAAAGGGTGGGGCCACAGCCTTCTGGTCTTCAAAGAGTCAGATCTTCAGCAACTTGGTTCCAAAGTGTGGGGCTGCCATTAAGGTGTACCAGGGGGATGGGGCCACCATCCAGCGTAGTGAGGGCAGGGCTGCCATGCCGAAGGGACAGCAGAACAGGGCCTACCAGGGCCAAGGGGGTGGGGTTGCCACTCAGATGGACTAGGAGAACGGGTCCACCTAAAGACGAGGGAGCAGAGTTGCCATCCCAGAGGGCCTGGAAGGCAGAGCTGAAGCCCAGGGATGAGGGGCCTCTACCCAGAATCCAGAGGGTGTGGCCAACAGCGAGAGTCTAGAGGGCGGGGCCATTGCCCAGATGGTCCCAAATAACAAAAGATTATTTTCAAGCCTTGAGAGCTGATGTAATTTGTTCTACTGGATTTTAGACTTGTGTGGTGTCTGTTACCCCCTTTTTCCCTCCAATTTCTCCCATTTGTAAAAGAAATGTCGACCGCGTACCTGCTCTACCTTTGTACTTTGGAAACAGATAACTTGTATTCTAGATTTCATGAGTTCACGGAAGAAGAGGAATTTTGCCCCAGGATGGAATATGACTGAAGTTTCACTCATACATTATTCCGATGATTCAGAATATGAGATTCTGGACTTGGAGTTGATTTAAGAGTTTTGGGAAGGTGTGATGGGATGAATGTGTTTTGGATGTGGCAAGGACATGAATTTTTGAGGGCCAAAGGGTGGAATGTTACAGATTGAATTTTGTCCCCACACCCAAATATATATTGTAAATCCTAACTTCTATGCCTGTGGTTATAATCCCATTTGGGAATGAGTTATCTGTTATGTTAATGTTGCAGGATTAGTGTAGGGTGTGTCCTAAATCAGTCTCTTTTGAGATAAAAAAGAGATTAAACAACCGAGCAAAGCAGAGATAAGGGAAGAAAGATGCCAAGCCACGTGAAAATCACCATGGAGCAGAAGCTCAAAGAGACAAAGACCCTCCTCCAGAGCCAAAGGAGATAGAAAGCATTACCTTAGAGCCAGCACCCTAAATTCGGACTTCTAGCATCCTAAACTGTGAGAAAATAAACTTCTGTTTTGTAAAGCCATCCACTTGTGGTATTTCTGTTATAGCAGCACTAGATAACTAAGACAAATATAATGTAATTAACTTCCATAATGCCACCTGATATAATCAATCAACCAATTCATTCAGGTTATACTAGTGTAGGGTGGATCCTAAACCTAATCACTTCTGAGCAGCATAGGCACACATGGGGGTAAGGAGAGAGGGAGGACAGATGCCATGTGAGGAACGTCTACAAGCCAAGGAACCAAGGAATGCCTAGGACTACCTACAAGGAAGGAGTCAACATGGCTGAGACCCTGATTTGAACTTTTAGCATCTAGAACTGTGAGAAAATAAATTTCTGTTCTTTAAAGCCACCCACTTGTGGTATTTGTGTTACAGCAGTACTGGGAAAACTAAACACTAACAAAATCCCAATTTCCATAGCTTCTCCAGATGACTCAGGAGAAGGCGATCCACCTTCAAATCCAGGATTATATTCTGACCAATTCCAGTGCTTCTCAATAGGGCACTATTGGCATTTTTAGCAGGATAGCTCCTCATTTTGTGGGACTGTCCTGAGCATTGCAGGAGGTTTAGCAACCATACATGCCACACAACCCCCAGCCCACCAAAGGCCAGTCACTTTGCTAATCACTGTGACAAGAAAATCTTCCTCACACATTTTTCAAGCCCTCCCTAAAGAGTGATGCCCCTTGTGTTAAACTTCTAGAACTCCAACCCAATCTTCACAAGGTAATCCCATCTTCTGTTGGTCCGGAGATAGTCACATGACCTAAAATAGCCCATTCCAACTGATGGGAAGGATTTATACAAGCCATGGGCGTCTTGTTCTTTTTCCTGATGTATGTGAACAAAGAAGCATATAGCACCAATCATCCCTGGAAACCGTTTTCAATGGCGAGAGGAACTAGCCCTAGGATGAAGTCGGCGCTTAAAACAGCAGAGTGCAAGGACAGAAAGAACTAAATACTATGATCGTACTATGCCTGGAGCCCTTTTTGCCAAGAGCTTTTTCTACTTCATTATGCTGCCTCTGTTATACAAGCATGTTCTACATCTTCTTAAGTAGCCCAAATACCTTAGTGCAAGCCAAAGACATGGCCGTGCCCTTTCTTCAACACTGGTGTCTAGAGTTGGAGAAGCAACCTCTTACCCACCCTGCTCCCACACACACACTTTGACGACATCTGAAGGTGTCAAACTATGCATCTCTACAACCGACTGCAGCCACTGCAGAAGGAACTCTGTGTCAAGCTTACCATGTACTTAGATGTACAGGCAGTATAATGGAGTGCTAAACAACATGGGTTCTGGATGCACAGTCCTGAGTTCAGATCCTAGCTCTGCCACTGAATGAGCTTGGGTTTCTCACCCTTTCTGTACCTTAATTTCCTCATCTATAAACCAGGAGTAATAAGACCACATAAAGTGTACTCTGAAGTGCCTGGCACACACTAAACATTCAAAAAATTATAGCTGGTTATCTACTCAACATTCAACAAAATTTACTCATAGTTTATTACCTGCCAGGCACTGTTCTAGGCACTAAGAATACATTAGTGAACAAAGCAGCCTGTATGCTAGCACAGGGAGACAGACAATAAACAATAAACATAATATGTAAGTAAACTATATCATATGCTAAAAGATGGCAAGTGCTGTGGAAAAAAGAAAACTAGAATATGTTAAGGGGGAGTCGGGGGTACTACTACAGGAGTTGTGATTATAATAGGACAGCCAGGGCATGCCTTTCTTAGAAGGGGATATTTGAACAAAGGCTCGGAGACGGTGAGGAAGTGAGCCATGCAGAGATCTTAGAAAAGAGGGTTCCAGGTAGAAGAAACAGATATTGCAAGTCCTCTCAGGCAGGAGAGTGGATGGCAAGTTCCTGGATGAGAACGGAGGCCAGTGTGGCTGGAGTGGAGTGAGGAACGGACGTAGTAGGTGTATTAGTCTCCTAGGGCTTCCGTAACAAATTACTACAAACTGGGTGGCTTAAAACAACAGAAATTTATTCTCTCACAGCTCTGGAAGCCAGAAGTCCAAAATCAAGGCATCAGCAGGGCCATGCTATCTCTGAAGCCTGTAGGGAAGAATCCTTCCTTGCCTTGTCCTAGCTTCTAGTGGTTACTGGCAATCCTTGGCATTCTTCAGCTTGTAGCTGCATCACTCCAGTTTCTGCCTCTGTCTTCCCATGCCCGTCTTCCTTCTGTGTCTGTGTGCTCTCTCCTTTTCTTATAAGGACACCAGTCATATTGGATTTGGGGCCCACTCTAATTCAGTGTGACCTCTTCTTAACTAATTACAGCTGCAAAGACTCTATTTCCAAATAAACTCTGTTCTGAGATTCCAGTTGGACATGAATTTTGAAGGGACACTATTCAACTCAGTACATAGGAGAGGAGGTGAAACAGCTGGGTGGAAGGGTGGATGATATAGGGCCTACAAGGACTTTGTGAGTTTAACTCTAAGATGGAAGCCACTGCAGTGTTTCAAGTAGAGGAATGACATGACCTGCCATGTATTTTAAGAAGAGCATCTAGCAGTTGTGCGGAGAAGAGAAGCAAGGGGTGGAAGCAGGGAGACCAGGTAGAAGGCTACTGCAGTATCTAGGCAAGAGATGAACGTGGCAGTAAGGAAGCCGATGAGAAATGCCAGACTCTAGAAATACTTTGAAAATACAGATCACAGGATGCTGTGGGTTGAATTGTGTCTCCCAGAAAGATATACTGAAGTCCTAACCCTCAGTACCTGTGACTGAGACCTTATTTGGAAATAGGGTATTAGCAGATATAATTAGTTTACATGGGGTCCTACTGGAGTTGGGGAGGCCCTAGTCCAATATGAGTGGTGTCCTTATAAAAAGAGAAGATTACATAAACAGGCACAGAGGGTACAAGGTCATGTGAAGATGGAAGCAGACATAGGGGTTAGGCTGCTACAACCCAAGGAACACCTGGCGCTACCAGAAGCTATAAGAGACAAGGAAGGATTCCTCCCCTAGAGCCTTCAGAAAGAGCACAGCCCTGATGATATTTGATTTCAGACTTACAGCCTCCAGAACTGTGAGAAAACAATTTCTGTTGTTTTAAGCCACTCAGTTTGTTGCACTTTGTTATAGCAGCCCTAACAAACTAATACACAAGAGTCTCTGACGGACTAGATGTGGGGTATGCATTTAAAAACGGAATCAAGGATAACCCTATGGTTTTTCATCTGAGCAACCAGAAGCTCGGCAATGTCTTCATCTAGGATGAGGAAGGCTATGAAGAGAGACATTTTGGGGGAAGTGATCAGCAGTTCAATTTTGATAAGTTTGAAATGTCTATTAGACATCCAGGTGGAGATGATGAACAAGTGATTGGATAGTCAAGTGTGGAGTTCAGGAGCAAGATCTGGACTGGAGATAAAAATGTGGGAGTCACCGGCATAGAGAAGGTATTGATGCCTTGAGGCTGGATGAAATCACCAAGGGAGTAAGTGTAGATGTAGAAGAGAAACAAGGACAGGGCCCAACATTCATAGAGCCAGGAGAAGTGCTGAAAACAGCAAAAGAGGCTGTCAAGGCCGTAACCACTCTTCGTTGAAACATTTTCTTCATTTGGCTTCCAGAACACCAGATTCTCCTATTTTCCTCTTACTTCTCTGGCCACTCCTTCTTAGTCTTCTTTGCTGGGTCCAATTCTGCTGTGAGGTTGGATGAGGGGAAATAACTTTCCAATAGATGTGGTGGGATGGAGGTCATGTGTGATCTCGATAAGAGCAGTTTTGGTGGAGTGATAGGGGTGAAAGTCTGATTGGCTTGAGGTCAAAGAGACTAGGAGGTGTAGAAGTAGAGAAAATGAGTACAGGCAATTCTTTGAGGAGTTTGCAGGAAAGGAAAAAAAGGCAAATGAAGTAATACTGAAGGGGAATATGGAGCCAAGGGGATACACACACAAAGACAAGAGGTTTGTTGTTTTTAGTTGTCATCGGGTAGATTCTGACTCATGGTGACCACATGTGTGCAAAGTAGAACTGCTCCATATGGTTTTTCAAGACTGTGACCTTTTGGAAGCAGATCGCCAGGACAGTCTTCTGAGGTGCCTCTTGGTGAGTTCAAACAGCCAACCTTTTGGCTAGTAGTGGAGCACTTAACTGTACCATATTTTTATGCTGAAGGGAATAATTTAAAAGACAGGGACAACTGAAAGCAGGAGATGGGGAATAATTTCAACAGCAGACATTAAGTAGGAGTCTTAGTTATCTAGGAAATCCTGGTGGTGTAGTGGTTAAGAACTACGGCTGCTAACCAAAAGGTTGGCAGTTTGAATCTACCAGGCGCTCCTTGGAAACCCTATGGGGCAGTTCTACTCTGTCCTTTAGGGTTGCTATAAGTTGAAGTCAGCTCGACAGCAATGGCTTTGGTTTTCTTTTTTTCAGTTATCTAGTGCTGCTATAACAGAAATACCATAAATGGGTGGCTTTAAAGAAAAGAAATTTATTTTCTCACAGTTTAGGAGGCTAGAAGTCTGAATCCAGGGTGCCAACTCTAGGGGAAGGCTTTCTCTCTGTTAGCTCTGGAGGAAGGTCCTTGTCTCTGAGCTTCTGCTCCTGGGTGATCTTCATGTGGCTTGGCATCTCTCTACCCCCATCTCTGTGTCCTCACTTGCTTGATTGATCTCTTTTATATCTCAAAAGAGATTGAGTCAAGACACACCTATATTAATCCTGTCTCATCAACGTAACAAAGACAACCCACTTCCAAATGGGATTATAAGAACACAGAACATAGGCATAGAAGTCAGGATATACAACACGTATTTTGTGGGGACGTAATTCAATCCATAACAGTGGGCAAAAGGGAAAGGGGTCCTGGTGTCAAGTGGTAGAGGTGGCCTTAGACAGGAGCAGCAATGGTACCCGCATGAACAGCAGAGAAGGCTGAGTCTGGACAGGGAGGAAGATATACGGAAGATATGGTGGCAGGAAGATGAGGTAGTTCTTGTCAAATTGTTTTTATTTTCTCAGTGAAATAAGCAAGATTTTCAGCTCTGAGTGAGGAAGGGGAGGGGTGCTGGATGTCTGAGGATAGAGGTGCAATATAGCCATTTCAGAGTGTGGGGAAGTATACTGACTAGGGAGATGCAGAGGGGCAGTGCTGAGAAACCACTGGGGATTTCTGATCATACATTTACAGTGACAACAGTTACCACTGTTGTTTTGGTCCAGTGTGTTAAGCTGGGCAGAATCAGGTTTTTGCCAGGTGGTCTGAGGGACAAGGGAGTGAGGGGTATATGATGCAGAGGAATGATGTAGTTATAGACTATGAAATCTAGCCTGGGTGGGAGGGATTTGAGAGCATAAGGGCAATGATGAACAGTGAAAAGGTGGTTGGGAAAGTGGATTAGTGATCAAAACAGGATTAAAGAATTGTTCAGCTGTGGTTATTAGAACAAATGAGCAGGAAGGGAAAGAGGTGCTGGTCAGGGAGTGGGGTGTTTAAAATGGAGCATTCAGAAGTGGTTCAGTTATTTGGTGATGGAAAGGTCTAGGGTACCCACATGACAGCAGAGTGGAAGGAAAGGTGGCTGCCGTTGAGGTACTAGGGTTTCAGATGGGTCATGAGTCTCCGTGGATGATAAATCCACCAAAATGTTAATAGGAATGGGCTGGAAGTGGGGGACTGAGGTGCTAGCATCTTTGGGGGATGAGGGGGAGTACAGGAGAGGCTACAGATGACAGCAACAAGAAGGGGGTAGTGTCATCTGATGGCAAGTACTTCAGAGCAGCTGAAGGCTTGAAGGTGGAAGGTGAGCATCTTAAACAAAAGATAACCAAACCCACTGCCATTGAATCAATTCTGACTCGTAGTGACCCTACTACACCAAAAAAAAAGTTGCCATTGAGTCAATCCAACTCATAGCTAACCTATAGGACAGAGTGGAACTGCCCCATATAGTTTCCAAGGAGCACCTGGTGGATTCAAACTGCCAACCTTTTGGTTAGCAACAGAAGCTCTTAACCACTATGCACCAGGATTTCCAATGACCCTATAGGACAGAGTAAACTGTCCCACAGGGTTTCTAAGACTGTAAATCTTTAAGGAAGCAGACTGTCACATCCTTCTCCTGTGAAGCCACTGGTGGATTCAAACCACCAACCTTTAGGTTACCAGGTGAGTGCTTTGACCACTGCGCCACCAGGGCTCCTTGAGAGAGTCTTAGTTGGGTAATAATTCCCCTGCCTCGGTGGACCTGCTTTGTTCTGAATTCCTCTCTCTACTATCTCAATAAGTTTCCTGCCTCTTTTGGCTGCTGAGAGGCAGCCCAGGGTAAGGGATTTATTCAGGGTTAGAGGATCGGAACAAAACCAGTGAACAGTCGGAAGCTTTCTTCCTGCTCCTCTGCTACCAAAATACCAAGCCAGTGTTTTCGATATTTAGAAGAACATTGAAAATGCCCTTGTTCGTTTCTGCCTCTGTGCAACATTTGTGCTGCCTGCCGAAGGACAGGGAGCTGGTAACCATGGCAGTGGAGCAGAGGGTGGCAGTGAAGAGGTGATTTTTAAACGGGGTGAACTTCAGGCCGGCGGCACCCAGAACTCCAACCCTCACGGCCTCCTTTGAGTCCTTTGTTCATTCAGCTTACTTAGAGAGAGGCTGAATTCTTCCCTACTGAGAAGCAAGCTTTTACAGGGAAGGTTTTGCCAGACTCTGTAAGGAGAGGGTGTGTCCCTGGGAGCAGGTTTCAGGGGGCCTGCCTGAAAACCTTGGCCAGCAGGGAACTTTGGGCATCCTGTCATGTACAGGGCAGCCTTTGAAGGCAAAAAAAGCCAGCTCTGCAAGCATCCTGGATGCAGAGTTCTGACGAACTGTCAGCTATCTCGACACCCCTCCCTGGACAGGTGGCCACTCATGGGGGTGGCCCAGAACGCTGGCCAAAAAGACAGACAGGCTGAGCCCCACAGGATGGTATCTGGTGCCAGCGGGGAAAGAGGAAGAGAGGGAGCGGGGAGGAAGTAAGGGAGGCCGCCACCTCTTTCACATTTCTGGATGGGGCACCCCAAGAGCCTTTCTTTCCAGGACAAAGAAATGGACACAGGGCAAAGCAGGGCAAAGCAGGGCAAAGCAGGGCAAAGCAGGGCAAAGCAGGGCAAAGCAGGGCAAAGCAGGGCAAACCCGGAGCGCAGCTCGGGTTCAGGAAAGTCTCATGACTGCAGTGTTTTGCTGCAGGTTTTCCAGCTGCTCATGCCGGGAGGCAGCGGGGGGGGGGGGTGGAGAGGAGGAGGGAAGTAAACAGGAGACCACAGAGAGAGCCAGTTCCCTGCGTTCTGAGAACACCAGCCGCCTCCGGTCCCCGGTGGGTGGCTGTATGTGTGGAAATGAAACTAGGCGGGTTGGGGGGGTGGGGGGAGGGAAAAGCACGCACTTCTCGACTGCCATCCACCCAGTTCGCCTTTCCCGATCCTCCAGCCCACTCCCCTCTGCGGTGGGGAATGGGGGAAGGGGGGCCGAGACGGCTCACGCATCGCCCACCCCCAAGTACGAGTAGCTGGTTCAGCTGTCGGTGAATCAGACACTGTGTCAGCAGCTTGTCACCTGTGCTGCGCTTGGGAGGGGATTTAGGGGCTGTCTTGGGGCCTGGGGGGTGGGGGTGTAAGTGGAAGATTCAGTACTGGCCTGGGCATGCGGTGACGCCTAGGACTAGGAGGAAGGGGTGTCCACCTCCCAACACCCACACAGGTCTCGACTCCGTCCCCAGGACTCCGGGTAGAGGGAATGGGACGGGGGCTTAGGGGCACAACTTCAGGAAGATTAGGGTTGGGTAGAGGAGGAAGGTGGGAGTTTGCTGCGGTAGGGAGAGACGGGGTGCGGGCTGCCGTGGGCAGCGGCGCGGACTGCTGCCCGTCGCCTGCCGGCACGGGGTTATGCGAGGTAACTGGGAGCAGGGAGGAGGAGGAAAAGAGGCGGGGGCCGCGGGGCCGGGGTGTCTGGCGCTTGTTGGACAAAGAGATGATGAAACGTGAGCGCTATATTTACCAAGGGGGTGGAGACTGGGTGGGGGTTGGTGGGTGGGTGGGTAAAAAGGACAAACTGTTCCACAACAACCACAGGAAGCACAGCCCGTCTGACTCACCCGGAGGGCCGCCCCGACCCCCTCGCGGGCTTAGCTGGAGGCAGTACCGGGTCTGGAGGGCGCGGGCGCCCACCCGGACCGGACTGAACTGGGCGCTAAGGTGGGGGGATGGGTTGATTCGTAAGTAAAGGCACTTTAGATCCAAGGGCTGCTACAGTGTGTGTATGTGTGTTTTGCAGGGCATGGGGAGAGCACGGAATAGCAGGAATGTTTCCTAATGCCGTGGCCCGACCATCGCGGGAGATATTTGTCTGCGAACTCTGAGAACCTGATTCCTGCAAAGTCATCTCCTCCTGCACAGCCGGGCCGGTCGGCCCGCCCCGCCCCCGGACAATAGCACTCGGCTCCCCCGTCCTCTCCCCCGCCACGATCGCTCTTGACGCTCAGAGTTGGGGTGCGGTGTGATGCGGGCTATGTTTAGAAGCTGATGTCATCTCGACACCCTACTCCGCAGTATTTCCAGGGGGGACCACAGGGCAGGATTTCCTCTTCCTCGCAGGCGTGAGGGGTGGAGAAGGTAGCCTGTCCCCCTCCACGCACACCCCGCACAAAGACATCTACGGTAGGGAGATGAGAAAAAAAATTGCAACCCTGCTTGAGTTATGAAACAAAGCAGTGGGGGCGGTGCGCGCACGCGGCCAGCGCATACGCGGGGCTCCTGCCGCGAAGGGCCAACTGCCGGCCCCCGCCCACTCCCACCCTCTCCCGCCCGGGTGCGGGGGCTAATTTCAAGGTTAGCTCACGTGGGCGAAGGCGCCCGGAGCTCCTTGCACGAGTTTGGGGCGGGTTCCTCATCCCCCAATCTAGGGCAGTTTGTTCAACTGCAGTAAAGGCAGCTTGATGTTCCAGCAGGGAAGGGATTTCTGAGAACAGGGACTGTCCTCAGATGAACTCGCCTCCTCCGGCTGCTGCTGCGGCGGCCGCCTGCGGAAGACTTTTTAAAAGGGCGATGGCAGGCCGGGGCGCGCGGGCCGCGAGTGGCTGCGCCGCCCGCCAGTCTTCGGCCGGAGCCGAGCGCCCGCCCCCGAGCGCGGGTGATTCACCGTGCGCTAAGCGGGGCTGCTCCGAGCGCCGGGGGCTGCGAGCTAAAGTTATCCTCCTGCATATGCATGAACGGGTGGCCTTTCTGCTCGTCAAAAGGAAGGGCAGGAGTTTTGCAAAGGGCTGTAAAGTGGGGTGGGGGCAAAGTAGGGCGTCGTGCAAGTTTTCGCGCCTGCCGGGGCTCCTCTCCGTGCCCAGCAAATGGGTGTTAACTGTCCAGACCAAGGGCGTCTCAGCTCATTTGGCTTTAATTGATTGTAAATCAAATCCAGGAGCCTCGCCTTCGTTGGAAGCCCGAGCCCTTCAGCCTCTCCCCTCCCCAATCGCTCCACCTTCCCCTCTTCCCCAGCTTTCCTTAAAACAAACAGGTTTCCCCAAGTAAGTTTCACGTGCCTAGGTGAAGTCGCTGAAACCCTAGGGCTTGATGCGGATAGGGAGGGGTCTGGATCCAGCCTAGAACGGAGATCTGACACGTGATCCCCTGCCCCGAGCAGGCCATCTGTTCTCCTTCCTTCCCGCCTGGAAGCTGGCAGTTCTGCCCAGCGCCATCCACGTCTCCCAGCAGGGAAGAGTGAGCGAAGGTGTTGGGCGGACCCCAATACCTACAGAGTGCGATTGTAACTTAAACTTTTCCTGGACCTTGGGCAGGGACCCCACCATTTGTATTTTAAATTGAGTTCCAGGTGATTGGCTCCCCCCGGAGAGTTGGGGAAACCTAGCCTGGGCTCAATTTGAATTAAAATCTCCAGAGGAGGAACCTGGGAATCCCTGCAGCATTCACCAGGAAATACCTAGCTTAAGGCTAGTGTGGAAAAAATTTGCCTAGGAAAAATGATGAGTTTTTGGGGCCAAGGCCACTCCTAAAAAACCAGCTTGAAAGAAAAAGTGACAGCATGATATTAAGAAAGAAGGAATTGTAAGGTTTTGGGTCAAATTTATATTTGTGCTTGCTATTCCATTAAATACTGATTTAAGGAATTCTGACCTTGACTGCCATAAAGAATAGTGCAGAAGCACAGCAGATGATGTGGTATTTAAAGAACCCAAATCTTGCCCCAGTTTTTCCCCCAGGATTTTTTTGGATCCCTAGAAAATCCTTACAACTGGGCCAATAAACAAGATCATGATAAATGGTGAGGAAATTGAAGTTGTCAAGGATTTCATTCTTCTAGGATAAACAATAAATGCCCATGAAAGCAACAGTTAAGAAACCAAAGGACATATTGCACTGTGCAAATCTGCTGCAAACAAGGCTGGATGAGTCAATAAGCAGGGTAGGTACGGGTTTACTTGTGTGAACTTACTAATCTGTAGTGAACAATTTCACCTATTTTTCATCCATGTGAAACTGTTTACTATAGATTAGTAAATAAACACAAGTAAGCCCATACATACCTTGCTTAATGTAAACCAGTGCGAACCTTGCTTACTGGTTAATCCAGCCCGGCTGCAAAAGACCTCTTTAGAGTATTAAAAAGCAGAATGTTCACTTTGATGACTAAGGTGCACCTGACCCAAGCCATGGTCTTTTCAATTGCCTCATATGCATTTGAAAGCTGGACAAAGAAAAAGGAACTGATGCATTTGAATTGTGGTGTTGGTAAAGAAAGAATATTGAATATACCTGTACCAGAATATAACTGCCAGAAGAACGAACAAATCTGCCTTGGAGGAAGTACAGCTGGAATACTCCTTAGAAGGAAGGATGGAGAGACCAGTCTCTGGAGAAGGACATCATGCTTGGTAAAGTTACATGTCCGTGGACAAGAGGGAGACCCTTCAGTGAGATGGATTGACACAGTGGCTGTGAAGTGGGCTCAAACATAGTAACGATTGTGAGGATGGTGCAGGAGCAGGCAGCGTTTCATTCTGTTATACGTAAGGTCCCTGTGAGTCAGAGCCTACTCGACAGCACCTGACAACAGAGTATTTAGAGTTTGGAAGAGTCTGTTGAGATGTATGCATCTAATCCCATCAAGTCACAGCTAAGGAAATAGCCCAGGAGGTTGTCTAAGGTCACACAGCTCATCCTGGGCCCAAGAGGCCAGCACCCTTTTGCCAGGCTGGCCTAGACATCCAGAAGGAAACAGCTCATTGTAGGCATTACCATAGTCACCTCTTAATAGAGGTGATAATGATAATAATTACGGCAGGATGCATAGAAATCAAGACTTCTGTGTTCTGGCTCCAGGCCCATTAGCCATTGTTTCGAGAACTTGGATAATAAAGCAAAGGCAGAACTTAGAAAGGGAAATGCATACTTATAAACTAGAAGCACAGTTATAATCTTTGAATTTTCATGCTCCGCCCAGTTGGTTTGTATGGATTTGAAATGTGTGTTTACAAAGACTAACTTGAGGAAAAACAGAGCTCTTATATTTATCTGACGTAATGTATACTTTGCTGGTAAATTATTCATTTTAATTAGGAATGATTCATATTAATTTGGGCAAATTTATTTTGCCAGAATGTTAATTGAGACAACCACATGCTGGCAAAACAGCATAAGCTGGTCTTAATCATAAAACTATTGTAATCCACATCCCAACACAGCAAGGAAACCCTGTTTTTGAAAATACAAGACAAATCCTGATGTAGGAATTGTTACTTGCTGTGATATATATTATTTTATACATGTATTTGTTTTTAACAAATTAGCCCCATGAGAATGGACTCTTTCCATTCCTGTGTTCCCCCATGCCTAGCTCATTGCCAAGAACTTAAATATCTGGAGGATGAATGAGTGGAAAAAAAGGAAAAAGAAGAGAACATTCTAGAACTCTAGACTTTCTGGGTTTAGAAATATATTCTAAATCAGGCCAGGCAGTGCTTATATTTGTAAATAGTAAGAGAAATTCATATGGATGAAATCTCAGTCTTATTTTATTTTATTACTTTTATTACTCTGAACTTAATGAGTTCAAGGTTCATGACCAGTCCAAGCAAAATTAAAGAGAAGAGGGCAAGAAGTAAGGGAGAAGAAAGTTCGTTATTTTTAAAAAACCTAAGGTGACTGATTTATTCAGGTTCCCGGATTACAATCTTCATAGAAAGATCACAGACTCCCGCCTTCTCTGGAATAAGCCGTGTTAACTCTGGGGCTCCCTGAAGATGCCAGGGTCGTGGAGTCTGTTTTACTGATAAAATGCCAGTTAAAATGCAAGTCTGAGAAACCATACATGCCACGATCATAGGGATCCAGGAGAGATCCTGCTGGTATTGGGCTGGTCCAGCTGGTATTTCTGCTGGGCATTCAAGAGGCAAGGAAAGGTGCAGCGTTCTAAGTGAGCATCTTTGGGGACAGAGTTTGTCCCAGAAAAATCGCAAAGTAGGCAAACTCCCCTGGGCTTCAATGGATTCTTTTTAAAAATTAAAACCACTTGCCATTGAGTTGACTCTGATTCATGGCGACCTCATGTGTCGGAGTAGAACTGTACTCGACAGAGTTTTCAATGGCTGATTTTTCTGGAAGTAGATCACCAGGTTTTCTTCTGAGGTGCCCCTGGGTGGACTCAAACCTCCCAGTTTTTGGTTAGCAGCTGAGCATGTTAACCATTTGTACCACCAAAGGACTCCTTTAAAAATTAAGGCGACTGGAATACCAGAGTTCTAAGATGCCTTCATTTTTACATACCATTGATGTATCTACCTTACAGAGCTGTTGGGAGTGTTCATTCTTGCAAGGTGCTTGGCATAGGGCCTGGCACAGAGTCAGCCTACCATAAAAAGAGACAGGGATAGTGCTGATGCAGTCCACCTGTACCACTTCAAAAGAAAAGTCAACTATCCTGGCCTCCGAACTGGGAGGGTTAATTTGCGACCCTTCCCTTAGAAAGAAGCCCTGGTGGCACAGTGGTCAAAGTGCTCGACTGCTAACCGAAAGGTCAGCGGTTCGAAACCACCAGCAGCTATGCAGGAGAAAGATGTGACAGTCTGCTTCTGTAAAGATTTGCAGCCTTGGAAACTCTGTGGGGTCACTATGAGTCACCCTTGAATTAACGGCAGTGGGTCCCTTAGAAACCAGGAACCTGGTGTAAAAACTCAGGAGACAAAGGTTAACAGTCTGTGGGGTCATGGGTGGACCTCACTGGATCTACATCACATAGACAAAGGTACCTCTCACACCCAGGTAGGAAAGTAAATTTTAATCAATTGTGCTGTCACTATACCTCCTGCAAAAGACACTAGCCCTAGATTCTTCTATTGGCTATCAGGATGGAAAACAACCCCAACATTCATTCAGAGGAAGAAGCGAACCGAGTTACTCGGATTCCAAGACCCATACTAATTGTTGATCAAGTAATGCCATAATATTCAAAGCTAAAGATCTCTGGTTGGTTCTAGTTCATATGAATCTGTTTAGCACAGTTAATATTTCACAAAATCAAAGGGCTCAGTTGTAAAGCACAAAGAGCTAGAAATCAGGTGACTCGTGGTTTCGATTAAGCCTGTCACTACCTACCTGACAGGTGGACAAGTCACTTCTGTGTGCCTCAGTCTCCATATCTGTAAAGTGAGGGAAGAGAAACACTCTTTAATGACCTTGCAGGGGTCTGTGGGAAGAAAATGAACTGAGAGTGAGTGATTTTAAAAAGTTATACAAACATGATCATGTCTCCATTTATTTGAAGGTGGGTTACAATAGCTTCAAAACTAAATTAAAATCAATTGTACCAGGAATGCAGAGGGATTAAGAAATATCACCAAAGCAAAGATGGGGTATTTCAGTGTAAGAATAGTTGGACAGTAGGAAGATGGTGCTTTAAAACAGAACTTTTTGTCAGCTCTGCATCTTTTCCGTGAACTGGTAGTAGTTAATGAATTGGATGGAAGAATTAAAAAAAAAAAAAAATCTGCCCCAAAGTATGCTGCATCCACAAACTAAAAAAAAAAAAAAAAAGAAGAATTGATGCTTTCTCGTTTGTATTTGTCAGATGGATCCTGGCTAAAAGCAGAGAATACCAGAAAAACGTTTACCTGTGTTTTACTGACTATGCAAAGGCATTCAACTTTGTGGATCATAACAGATTATGGATAATATTGCGAAGAAAGGGAATTCCAGAACACTTAATTGTGCTCATGAGGAACCTATACATAGATCAAGAGGCAGTCGTTCAGACAGAACAAGAGGATACGGTGTGGTTTAAAGTCAGGAAAGGTGTGTGTCAGGGTTGTATCCTTTCACCATACCTATTCAATACGTATGCTGAGCAAATAATCCAAGAAGCTGGACTATATGAAGAAGAACGTGGCATCAGGATTGGAGGAAGACACATTAACCACCTGTGTTATGCAGATGACACAACCTTGCTTGCTGGAAGTGAAGAGGAAGCACTTACTGATGAAGATCAAAGACCCCAGCCTTCAGTATGGATTACACCTCAACATAAAACAAAAATCCTCACAACTGGACCAATAAACAACATCATGATAAACGGAGAAAAGATTGACGTTGTCAAGGATTTCATTTTACTTGGATCCATGATCAACACCCATGGAAGCAGCAGTCAGGAAATCAAAAGATGCACTGCCTTGGGCAAATCTGCTGCAAAAGACCTCTTTAAAGTTTTGAAAAGCAAAGATGTCACCTTAAGACTAAGGTGCGCCTGACCCAAGCCATGGTGTTTTCAATCGCCTCATATGCATGTGAAAGTTGAACAAGGAATAAGGAAGACCGAAGAATTGACGCCTTTGAATTGTGATGTTGGCTAAGAATATTGAATATACTATGGACTGCCAAAAGAACAAACAAATCTGTCTTGGAAGAAGTACAACCAGAACACTCCTTAGAAGCAAGGATGGCGAGACTACGTCCTACATACTTTGGACATGTTATCAGGAGGGATCAGTCCCTGGAGGAGGTCATGCTTGGTAAAGTAGAGGGCCAGAGAAAAAGAGGAAGACCCTTGAAGAGATGGATTGACACAGTGGCTGCAACAGTGGGCTCAGGCATAACGATTGTGAGGATGGCGCAAGGCTGGGCAGTGTTTCGTTCTGTAGTACATAGGGTCGCTATGAGGTGCAACCGATTGGACAGCACCTAACAACAACCACATTCGTATTTGTTCTTGCATAACTTGGCCTGACATATTTAGTTTGTTTTTGTTTTGTTGTTTTCATTATAGATTCACATCACATTTATTCATCACCCCTGCCCTCCCATACACATCTCACTTTTACTACCAGCAACACAAAATACAAGGATGCGTCCAGTTTCACTACAGCTCTTCGCGTTTACAAGTGTTGAGCGCTTGCTTTTGGAACGCCCTTCTGATTGGCTGAGCCAATGTCAGTGACATCAACCAACTTACTTTTGATTGGAGGGCTGGTTGCTGGGACTGTAGCGTTTGCAGGAAGTCACTTAACTGTTTGCGAGCTGGAAAATCGAAACTGAAGTTCTCTTTTGTCATAGGAACGAGCGCGACTGACTATGGGAGATGCGTCCTAAAGCTCCGCAAGCTGGAATGTGAGCCAGGAGGCCTGGACGAGTTCCCGGAGAGAGATGCACTCACGGAGATGAGCGGCTTCTCCCTTCCAGCCTTCCGGCTATTACCCTTTTAAAAGTCGGCGTTAGTGGCTGTAGGGGTAGCACGAGGCATCGAAAGGGAACAGTCGGATTGGCCGCACGCCTCAGTTCTAGACGCACCTCTCCACGGAAAGGCCGTTCTGACTGGCAGGGGGAGAAAGTAAACAGAGTTGAATCACCCTCCCCACTGGCCAATTAGAGGGGGTTTGGATTGTGACGTGATGGGATTCTGCGAAATTGTTACTGAGCAAGAGAATGCCGGAACGGTGCGGACCGGCAGGCGCGGGGGCTCAGAAGCCGTCAGTGGATTGGGGGAAAAGTGTCTCTTAGAGCTGGCTCTTGGTCCGGCCTTTCTCACCCGCGTCTGGGTGGTCGAGTGAATGTACTAGGGCTTTGGCTCGACGGAGAGACGGCCGAGGGCGTGTGCCCTTCTTGCAGTTTCCTCTCCCAACGCCTCGGGGGCGTTTTTAGTCGAATAAACTTGGGACTGCCACGTGTGGCATCTTTCCAAGGGAGCCGGCTCGGAGGGGCAGGCGCGCCCGTCGGGGGGATCGCGCCCGGCGCGGGGCAGGGGCGGCCGTGAGAGCCGGCAGCGCGGCGGAGCCGGGGGCCGTGGATGCTGCGTGCGGAGGCGCTGCTGGTTACGTATAGATGAGGGGCTGAGGTCGCCTCGGCGCTCCTGCGAGTCGGAAGCACCCCGCGCCCCCGCCCCCTTGGCCGCCGCGCCGCGCCGCGCAGCGCTCGTCGTCCGAGGCGAGGGCAGGGCTAGCCGAACCTCCGCAGCCAGAGCGAAGTTTGGCCGCGCCGCCTGGGCTGCTGTCGCCCGCACCATGTCCACGGCCGCCTACATGGACTTCGTGGCTGCTCAGTGTCTGGTTTCCATTTCGAACCGCGCTGCGGTGCCGGAGCATGGGGGCGCTCCGGAGGCCGAGCGACTGCGACTACCTGAGCGCGAGGTGACCAAGGAGCACGGTGACCCGGGGGACACCTGGAAGGATTACTGCACGCTGGTCACCATCGCCAAGAGCTTGTTGGACCTGAACAAGTACCGACCCATCCAGACCCCCTCGGTGTGCAGCGACAGTCTGGAGAGTCCCGATGAGGATATGGGATCCGACAGCGACGTGACCACCGAATCTGGGTCGAGTCCTTCCCACAGCCCGGAGGAGAGACAGGATCCTGGCAGCACGCCCAGCCCGCTCTCCCTTCTCCACCCTGGAATGGCTGCGAAGGGGAAACACGCCTCCGAAAAGAGGCACAAGTGCCCTTACAGTGGCTGTGGGAAAGTCTATGGAAAATCCTCCCATCTCAAAGCCCATTACAGAGTGCATACAGGTTAGCGGCGTCTCCCTTTCCCACCGAGCTCTCGGGTTAACCTTTGGCCGGGCAGCGTTCCTGGGCGTTAAGGACACCGCCCTCGGCCTGAAGGGTGCAGATATTTTGGATGAGATGCTTTTTAACTGTTTAAATGATTTAACCGTGTCGAGGCAGAACGTTCACTCGTTCGTTAATTATACCCAGCCTTTAGAAGCCACGGAAAGCGCTAAACTGGCGGGCAGAGTGAGAGCTGACTGGCAGCCCCGGTGCGTGGCACCGCAGGGAGTGGTGCGGCCCGTCCCCTGCCCCGCCCCGCCCCCAGGACTCCCGCTCCCCGCGACTGTGGGGCCACCCCACCTGGGAAGACGTTTGCAGCGGGGCAGTCAAATGGCGTCTATTTTATTTAATTTCCTGGTGGGGTTGCAACGAAGTGGCCGAAACCTGGGGGGAAGCGGCACACTTTATATAGAGCCTTTTAGGGATGACTAAGTACTCATTTAGCTGCATGCTTGCTACTTTTCAGGGCTTGCCAAGGTGGTTTTAAATTTGGCCAAGAGACCCCAGAGAGGTTTAAAATAACACTGCTTCAGACAGCAGAAGAGTTTGATCTGGTAATGCTGGTGGGTTAACTTCACGACTGGTTAGCCTTCCTAATGAGCGAGATTTCAGCGAGGTGACTGAGGTCGCACCCTCCGCCTCTGAATAGAGCAGTTGGCGTGGAGGTGTGGTCCTTGCCGGAGGTCAAGGCTCGGTAATGAATGTGAGGACACGGACATTCTGGCTGCGGTGTGGAACTGGCGCTCCCAGTGAGAGCCAAAGGCAGGGCTGGACAAATTAGTGTGGCTAGGAAGACATCTGCAGTATAAAATGGGCTTTGGAGACTTTCAAGGACCTTGATCAGCCAATTCTGTTGGTTCTGTGTAACATACACAGAAAAAGTCGGAAAGCGGTCATACTTGGACATCCAGTTTCACCATCTTTAGAAAGGTTCTTTTACAACTGCTGTTCTGATAAGGGTAGAACGGGGTTTGGCCATCTCGTGATAACCCCTTTTCTCTGTCCTGTGACACTGTGTTTAAGAGGTGGTTGTTGGAGTTACTTGGAGAAGTATGGATTTTTTTGGTGTAATAGTTTGATATTTTTAAGAAGAGGCCCATCCTCTGTGGTTTCAAAATAATTGGTTAGTTTTTGTTTTGCTTTTTAAAAGGCCGAATAACCACATGCGTTCAAATTTATTTCCTTGGGAAGGCACTTCTTGTGGAGGTGGCTGCTGGCGTAGGAGTGAAACGGAGTTTCCTCTGTTGTTAATGGAAAATCAGGTTCTCTTTGGGGTTGTTATCTAGGTTGACGTTAAACAGCATATTTTAAAGTTTGTCTCCGTAAGGATGTCGAAAGACTTGTGCCTGAATTGGAGGATCTGACCTTTCGGGTGGCTCTGGGGGTGAAGTGGGGGGGTATATTAACTCACCAACAGCTGTTGGGCGGGCCTGGCGATGTCAGCCATGTTCCCGGAGTTCACTTGTTCACATGGACACCCACTGCCACCTTGAGCAAAGGCATTTTCTCCTTCAGGGAGCTGCCCAGTCGTGCAGTTGGGGAGGCCTGTAGTGCCTCCGTGTTAGAGCCTTCTGAGTCTGTCCGACTCAGGAAAAGGATTCCAGCGTTTCTGGGCCATTCAGCTGAGTGATTTGCTCAGGCGTTTATAGAAATGGCTGCTTGGGTGTGCATGCATGCGTGCTGCTCTTTAATTCTCCATAAGGCAAGCCGGCTCAGCTGTTTCGGGAGAACCTTTTACACAGTCAAGAGTGGAAACTGAAGTGAAATGTTAATCCCGTTTTAAATGCTACAGCCAGTCTTTTGAAACGTTGTTATGGTGATTGCAGGTGTCTTATTTATGTTTGGGGGCTCTGTAATCCTACTCCAGTGGTGGAATAAAAACTTTGGCCTCTAAATATTGTCAGAAGCATGCTCCTGCTATAAAACCAAACGAAACCCGTTGCTGTCCAGTAGATTCCAACTCATAGCGACCCTCTTGCTATAGGAGGTATGTTTTAAGGATACTGTAAATAAGACACTTGTGGGAGGTCTCATGCATTTGGAAGTTTCAGATGAAGCTTCAAGTTAGATTCTTTTTTGGTTAGGGTTAGGAGCTTCCTGATACAATTGCTGGTATTAAATCCAGAAGGTCGACAGGGATAGCATTTGAAACGTCTGCATTCTGTGGCAATTTTAAGAGTTGAAATCCCAGCCCCACCCCCTTGCTCAATGCTGCCCTACAGGAATCTCTCTTGCTACTTGCTCACTCCCTTGTAGAGTCTCATACAGCTGCCACTTAACAGAGAACTAGTGGCTTTAGGAGTTGACTCAGTTAAACAATTTACGGCTACTTCTGTGGCGTCTTGAGGGAAAAGATACATTTGAGGCTGACTGAGCTGAGTTCTGATTCATCCCACTGTTTCTTAAGCAAGTAACTTTAATTCAGAGTTTGCAAGCTAGAGGCCTGCTGCTGAATTTGCTTTGCAGATTTGTTTGGCTTGGTCAACATAGAGTTTATAAAAATTTAATTAGTTACTCTGGAAAAAATCAAAAACAAAAAACCCATTGCCCTCGAGTGGATTCCAGCTGATAGTGACCTTATAGGACAGAGTAGAACTGCGCCAGAGGGTTTCCAAGTCTGTAATCTTTACGGAAACAGACTGCCACACCTTTCTCCTGCAGAGCAGTTGGTGGGTTCCAACTGCTTACCTTTTGGTTAGCAGCTGAGCAGTTTAACTACCGCACCACTAGGACTCCAGCTAGTTACCAACATCTAAAAATCAGGATTTCGTCACAAATCCAGATTTCTGGCTTCTCTGGAAAAACCGAAAGATTTGGCAGTTGGTCCTGAATTCCTGCCTAGCAACAATTGGCTTGAACTGAGCATTCTTTATTTGGAGCAGTACCCTCCCTCGGCCCCTCCTCCCTCTTTTTTTTTTTTTTTTTTTTTTTAATTTACATGGCTTCTGTTGGCCCTTAGGTCTGCAGCCTCTCTTGGAGCCTCAATTTCTTAATCCACAAAATAGGAGTATTATCACTGAACTCAGTAGGTTCATTTGTAAAGATAACATATGTTAAGTCACCCAATAGGATTCCACACACAATAGACTCTCACGAAATGCTGGATCTTATAGTTGATATGTCCTCAAAATCAGGAAACATAGGATAAACGGTATGTTAGTTTACATTTACAAATATGTTCAATTTGTTTTTGTTCAACCTCCAGGCATCTTTTCAGGTGAAGTCTCTAAATTTTAAGCAGTGGGCCCAATTGTTAATCTGAAAAAAAAAAAAAGTAAAAAAAAAAAAGTACAACAAATAAACTCTTCCCTGTTTCCAGACTTTTTGGACACTCTATAAGGAGCCCTGGTGGCGCAGTGGTTAAAGCGATCAACTACTAACCTAAAGGTCGGCGGTTCGAAACCACCATCGGCTCTGCGGCAGAAAGACGTGGCAGTCTGCTTCTGTAGAGATTTACAGCCTAGGAAATTCTGTGGGGTCGTTATGAGTTGGAATCAAGTGGATGGTGGTGGGTTTGGTTTTTTTCATAGAGTATTTAGTCCCAGGTAGTACAAACAGTTAAGTGCTTGACTATTAACCAAAAGGTTCAGACCCACCTAGAGGCTCCTCGGAAGAAATGCCTGGCGATTCTACTTCCAAAGGTTAACAAAAAACCAAACCTGTTGCCATCGAGTAGATTCCAACTCATATCGACCATATGGGACAGAGTAGAACTGCCCCATAGGATTTCCAAGGAGCGGCTGGTGGATTCTAACTGCTGACGTTTTGGTTAGCAGCCAGGCTCATAACCACTGTGCCACCAGGGCTCCCTCCAAAAGGTTACAGCCTTGAAAACCCTATGGAGCTCAGTTCTGTTCTGGCATACATGGGGTTGCCATGAATTGGAAATCAGCTCCGTGGCTGCTGGTTTGTAGCATATTTTTGTCCTTTTTCAGATTAACGATTAGACTCATTGGTTTAAATTTAGACTACTTCACCTGTAAAAATTGAGCATATTATTTGGAAATGTAACTAATATTAAGTTTATCCTATGTTTCTTGACTTTGCAGATACCCTGCACATAGAGCATATGCATATTGTGTGTGTGTGCGTGTGTGTGTGTGTGTGTGTGTGTGTGTGTGTATCCTTTGTGGAAGGGTGCACATCTACATCCTAATTCCAGATCAGAAGTCATCAGAACAGGTATGCTAGGTTGATACCTGAGTGACAGAAACCTTAGGTTCTATTTCCATGCCAGTTGCCGTTTTGCTCTCTTTTGGAGGGGCATAACTCACCTGTCCTCGTGGTGACAATGGGTTGATCTTAATGACACTGTTACTGGATTCTGAAAATCGGAAAGCCCTAAATCCCAGCTATCACACCCCAGTTCAATAGGCAATTTTTAAACGCCAGCAGTTTTTAACAGGACAGAAGGAGGTTCATGTAAAACAAGGAGAGACAGGAGCTGCGAAAACTCCCAGGAGTGGCCCCTTCTGTTCCTCCTTATCCTGTTTAAACATTTCCCTGGGATACCTAGAGTGCCTGGCAGAAGGGACCTGAATAGCCTTTGGGGTGGAAGTTGGCCTCCAATACAAAAAAACAGATCTTTCAGCCTCAGAAGGTCCATCACAGGCCAGCTCTAACTCAAGAGGGATGTTCCTTCCCCAAGACTAGAGAAAGTTTTAAAATTTTGCTTAGATAGGTTCCAGGCCTGCTTCTGCACCTTCCTCCTTCACTCCTTCCCTCTGTTAATTACTGTAAAAAAAACTCTGGAGTCTACTCTTTGGTTAAAAAATAACAACACAGAACATAAAAACCCAAACCAGTTGCCGTTGAATCTCATGGCAACCCCGTGTGTGTCAGAGTAGAACTGTGCTCCATAGGGTTTTCAATGGCTGCGATCTTTTGGTACTTGATCATTTCTTTTGAGGCGCCTTTGGGTGGACTCCAACTGCCAGACTTTCAGTTAACAGCCGAGCACACTGTTTGCATCTCCCAGAGATTCCACCCTTTGGTTAAAGAGAGTCAGTTAGCGCCATCTAAGGTGTGAGAAGGGACCCACCTCCACGAGCAGGGAGGCAGGGATTCGGGGACAGAGCAAGGTCTTGCTTTTTACCCCAGACCCCAGACTTAGTAGCTCAGAAGGGGCCTCTGGGCAGCCCGTTCATAAGCGCCTGCCCAGTTTTCTTCTCTTCATGGGAATAGAGGCCCAGTGCCTTGACCTTCTGCCCGTGGGACATTCTCTGTCCCATTCTTCTTTCCAGAGGGCTCCGCAGAGGGATGTGGAATGATATTTCATAACCTGACATGCTTCATCCGAGGTTTATTTACAAGTAAGCTCAGTGCTTGCACAGGTAATTGTTTCTCAACCCATTTTTCATTCTCTCTCCCCTAAGGAGACATTGGAGCCCTGGTGGCCCAGTGGTTAAGAGCTTGGCTGCTAACCAAAAGGTTGGCTGTTTGAATCCACCAGCTGCCACTTGGAAACCCTATAGGACAGTTCTACTCTGTCCTATAGGGTTGCTGTAAGTCAGAATCAACTTGACGACAACGGTTTTGGGTTTTTTGTTTTTAAGGAGACGTTAGGTGTCCCTGGGTGGTACAAACAGTTAAGTGCCTAACTACTAACCAAAAGGTTGGCAGTTCGAACCCACACAGAGGCACCTTGGAAGAAAGGCCTGGCGATCTGCTTCTGAAAGGTCACAGCTTTGAAAACCCTCTGGAGTGCAGTTCTGCTCTGACACACATGGAGTCATCAGAAGTCGAAATCAACTGAATGGCAACTGGTTTAGTGTTTTTTTTGGTAAGCAGACATTTTAGACTTCTTTTTTTAAAATCATAATTTCCCCCGCTTTCCCCCATGACATTTTAATACCACAGATTTTCTGTATGGTTGTTTATGTACTGTGCCCCTTTAAAAAACAAAACAAAAACAAACGAGTTGACATAAAATCAGTTCCCACTCACGTGTCATAGTAGAACTGTGCTCCATAGGGTTTTCAGTGACTGATCTATTTTTCAGAAGTAGATTGCCAGGCCTTTCTTCCAGGGAGCCTCTAAGGAGACAAACCACCAACCTTTCAGTTAACGGTGAGTGTGTTAACCATTTGCACACAAGGCCACAAACCGTTGCAGTAGCTGAGGTTATTTTTTTCCCACCAAGAACCAACTTTTGCCTCACTGGGAAGATAGTCAAAAGGTCGGCAGTTTGAACCCACCCAAAGGTACCTTGAAAGATGGGCCTGGCCATCTACTTCCAAAAGGTCACAGCCTTGAAAACCCTATGGAGTGGTTCTACTCTGAACACGTTGGATCACCATGAGTCAGCTTTGACTTCACTAACAACAACTTCAATGAGACTGTCTAGATGGAGTCTCACTTATCCTGTTAGGAAAAAAAATGGCAGTTTACATTGAAAAAGAGAGCAAAGGACTGCAGATGGTTTTCTGAGGGTTGCAAAGATTGTCCATAGGGTTTGATTCTGGATTTCAGACAGGAGGCTAAAACTAGCCCAAGCCCAAGGAAAGACAGCCCAGGCGGCTGCTTCAGCCACAGCTCACTGCTGAAATCACATCCTGGGGCTGGAGGCCCAGAGACAGGAAGGACCGGTTGCTTCTCTTCCTCCACTGCCCCCTGCTTCTCCATCATCCCCCCGCCATCTGCCCTAGGAAAGACAAACTGGGTTTGCCTTAGAGAAGCTTCTGCCCCTGGTGGGATTCCTGTTGCACGACAGAAAATAAAAGTGTAGTAAAATTACAGAGTGAAAACATGGTCTCCCTTGATTTTCTTTTGTAGGCAGTGAGAAGAGGGAGGGGAAGGGTGCCAGTGAGGGCAAAGGAGGGGAGGAGCCAGGGTAATTATAGTGCTGTTTTGATGGTAACACCCCATTACCTTCCACACAAAGATGTAACCTGAGGTAAATGAATTCTTGGACTCTTTAACATAAAGGTCAGATTTACATTCCTGTCTCAATTGTTTATGCTTATCCCAAGAACTAGTCATTCTGCAATGTCTGTGGGAAATTCCCAGATTGAACTTCCCAGGGAGAAACATCATATGACATATTAGGAAAGTGGCTGACAATGGTCTTCTTTAATAAGTTTGTTGAGAAGAAAAGTGGGCGGATTATTTCCCAGTATTCAGCCTTTCAGGAGCCCCTAGAACAGCCTGATGGGCCTTGGTTGGAGCCTGCTTTCTGGCCCATCAGTTTGATTTCTGAATGCCTTACCATCACTGGCATTCTTCATTAAAAAAAAAATTGTCACGTTTGCTAGTCTTGACTTCCAAATCTTTTGGTTTTTTTATTTTTTATTTTTCTTTCCTTGCCTGTTCTCAGGC
>NW_004443974.1:18941232-18942370 GCF_000243295.1 Trichechus manatus latirostris | reverse complement strand
TATGGAGAGGTAGCACCGCCAGAGAGAGCTGAAGGCAGAGCTCCTGTGAGGTTTCCTTCTCTTCCCTTCCTGGAACTCTGCTTCAACTTTTAATGGTTTTTGGTGCATTAAAGCCAAGAGAAAACATTGGTTTTATCCCAGCCTCAGGCCTTCGTCTCAACAAATAATAGGACTAACGTTATTATTCATAGAGAATGCATTTCCTACTAACAGTGAGATGCATCCATTTTTCATGTGTGGGGTCTTCCAAGGCATTCATTTCCGTTTGCACTTAAAGCCTATGTATATGATGGTGAGCCTGCAGGCTTCCTTTTTAATCCCAGCTTGTTGTTGTTAACTGCCATGAGTTGGTCCCTGACTCATGGTGGCCCCTTGCACAATGGAACAAAACACTATCAGGTCCTGTACCATCCCCATAATTGGTTGTAGATCTACCGTTGTGATCCATAGGGTTTTCACTGGCTGATTTTCAGAAGTAGATCACCAGGCCTTTCTTCCTAGTCCGTTTTAGTCTGGAACGTCCTCTGAAACCTGTTCAGCATCATAGCATCAGCAAGCCTCCACTGACAGATGAGTGGTGGTTGCACTTGAGGCATTGGCTAGGGATTGAACCCAAGTCTTCGGCATGGAAGGTGAGAATTCTACCACTGAACCATCAATGCCTCACTAATCTCAGTTTATCATGAGGCTAATTAGGCTTTGGAGTTCCCTGAAAATCTGGATCTGAAATCCAAAGGTTCTAGAGTAACAAGAACCAGTTAGTCCACTATCTAAGCCCCGGGCCGTGGGTCTTTGAATTTATTTTTTTAATGAAATTGAAAATGATCAGAAATTTAAACAGTAGAATAGGGTTCATCCCTGCCCAACCAAACTGAGCCTTTTTAAAAAGTGAGGACGTTATTTAAATAGATTAAAATGAAGAGACAGGAGTTTAAACCATATGAAATTAACAACAAGGATTTGAAATGCAGGCAGTGGTATTTTGTATGAAGCCAAGTTTGAACATGTTTCCAGGCTGAGCCTCTGTCATCTTGGAAGTGAAGGCCTCTCAGAAGACCTCGTTTAACCAAAGTGGGGACCAGTGGTGGGCAATGGACAAAAACACACAAGTCCTGCCTGAGAATAGTGGACATTTTAG
>NW_004443974.1:18937608-18939363 GCF_000243295.1 Trichechus manatus latirostris | reverse complement strand
AAACAGTATGACCACATTCTTTTCCTCCATATTTTTCTCCCCTTTGAAGGAAAAAAGCTCTGAACTGTCTCTGAGTTCAACCTAAGAGATAGGCTGTAAGTGCATATACAAAAGAGTCTGTGTAGAAAAGAGATTATTTCAACAAGTGTTACTTATGCTCAGGCATGTACCTGTAGGCATATGACTCTCGAAGCCAGTACCAAAGCCTCCCAAGGAATTAGTGGCAGCAGTGTGACCAGCACTGCCATTCACTTGCCTGCCCATTTCAGTCATCTGTCTGTTTTAATGCCTAGAGAAATGAATTGTGTTTGAATGAACATATGTTACCCTGCGTACTAATAGGAGCTCTCGTGGCGCAGTGGTTGTGTGTTCAGCTGCTAACCAAAAGGTCAGCAGTTTGAATCCACCAACTGCGCAGCCACACCTCAGAAACCCTATGGGGCAGTTCTACTCTGTCCTGCTATGAATCGGAATCGACTAGACGGCAACAGGTTTGGTTTTTGGGTTTGGTGCTAATAGATAAAGGCCTCGTCTGTACAAAGATGAGCTGTTTATATAGTGGTTCCCATTGGGATTCAGAAGTCTCTTCAGTGTGCATAATGCTCAACAAAAGCACCATAATAAATCTTAAGAGGCAAAAATTAGTGCTTAAAAATAACTCACAAAACACACACATAAAAAATGATTTAAATCCCTATGCTCGCATAATTCTACAGTATTTTTGCACCAGTGCAGTTTTAATGAAAATAAGCAGAATGACAACCAAACAGCTGGCTTTCCCTGTTTCGTGTTGCAAAATACACCCATTGCCAGCCACAGAATGCTTGTCTGGTGAGCATCATCCCACTGCGTGGGGGTTCCCAGTGTGAAAGAACATGGGCTCTTTTTCCCTCTGACCTGACTCATTTCTTCTCAGTGTCCTGCTTCCTCCCAAATTTCGAAACCCTGCCCAGGAATGCCTGCCTGAGGAGAGCTTCATCCTTCCTCTGCCCTCTGGGGAGTCGAGCGGGGCTGTTTCTTGAAGGTTGGAGAGCTCAGACCTGTGGTTCTTCTCTGTCTTTGGTGGCAAACAACAGGCCGAATGAGTTAGTGGCTCATTCTGTCCCAGGAGGTAGAGAAGTTAAAGTTTGAAAGACTATTGATGGTGAGCACATGATGCGTGTCAGAAGGATTTATGATCATAGCAGCCCTACTTACTTTAGTAACAACAGTGTGCAGAGGTTGAGCCCAGAGGGAAAAGGTGGAAACTCATGCTGAAGTAGCACCACTGGTCACCAGGAGTCACTATGAGTGCCACAACTTAACCTGCAGGTATAGAGTACTAGTACTAGTTGCCGTCAAGTCACCTCCGATGTGTGTCAGAGTAGAACTGTGCTCCGTGGGGTTTTCAGTGGCTGATTTTTCAGAAGTAGATCACCAGGCTTTTCTTCTGAGGTGCCTCTGGGTGGACTTGAACCTCCAGTATTTTTGGTTTTGCAGCCAGGTATCTTAACCGTGTACACCACCCAGGGACCCCGCAGGTAGAATAGGCATTTACTAATCAGGCCTCAGCCTCATCTCCTAAGTTTCCCTTTTTTGCTCACTGTCTTTTCTGAGCAAGAGGCTTCAGCTCACTGGAGAGTGGTTGTCCCCAGACCGGAAGCTGTGGGTGCTACGTGTAATTTTGGGGAAGTGCACAAATGGGGAGGTTATCCTCCTGTTTGCTGAGGATGCCAGTGCCTTAGTGGTTCTCGTAAACCAGCTACTGTATTCGGT
>NW_004443974.1:18935718-18937015 GCF_000243295.1 Trichechus manatus latirostris | reverse complement strand
GTGTCTCACGGTGACCCCATGTGTGTCAAAGTAGAAGTTGCGCTCCACAGGGTTTCCAGTGGCTGATTTTTCAGAAGTAGATCACCAGGCTTTTCTTCCCAGATGCCTCTGGGTGGACTCGAACCTTTCAGTTAGCAGCCCAGAGTGCACTCGAACCTTTCAGTTAGCAGCCCAGAGTACACTACCCAGGGACATCCCCTACCTTATTAGGAAGGGTAGAAATCTGTGAGGCTACCTTGAGGTACCAACACGTGCACCAACACTCAACTTCTGATACCTCGGTGTATGTGAGACTCTGCTAAAAAAAACAAGCCAACAAACAAACCAAACCCATTGCCTTCCAGTCAATTCTGACTCATAGCAACACTATAGGACAGAGTAGAACCACCCCATAGGGTTTCCAAGGAACGGCTAGTGGATTTGAACTGCCAACCTTTTGGTTAGCAGCCGAGCTCTTAACCACCACATCACCAGGGCTCCGGGACTCCCCTGGAGGGTCTTATAAACTCCAGACATGCCCTGGGGAAGCCAGGCAACAGCCACAGCTCCTCAGGGACTTCCCAAGCATGTCCCCAAGGGAGAGTATAGAGCACTGGGTACTCAGCTCTAAAAAACAAAGCTCCAATCTCTTTCTTTTCAACAGGTCAGATCTTGGTGGGAATCTGTGGCAAATACAGAGTTTAGGCTTGAGGACTCTTAGATCTGCTTTACGTATTAAAACTACTTTGAAACTCAAAGCTGCACAGAAATTTACTATTCCTAAACTGTTTCTGCCCTGCCCTGAGGCAGTGCATATGGAAAGAAGGGCCTGAGCTTAAAAGAATTGAAAAAACACACAGTAAAAGGTCCTCTGTATATTTATCTAGAGCCTTGGTTCTTCTTTCATACCTAATCTTGTTTGGTGCGCAGAGCTGAAGAAGGAGTCACAAAACTACCTTTAATCCCATCACACACTAAAATGCAGGATGACCTTGGGCGGCTTCATCTGAAGCATAACAGGTTTGAATCACATGATCACAAAAATCACCAAAAGGCACAGATGCAAAGGATCTAGCTTCTCACGTTAGTTTTGCCGTCAAACATTTATATCCTGTTGAATGCTTTAGTACCCGTCGTTGTTGTTTTTAGTTGAGCTTTAACGCTTATTAAATGGAGACTGTGTACACATACACATGCTACTTACACATTTTAAAAATACAGAGAAAGGAAAAAAGACTGGGAACACATATAAAATACAATACAATATGTTTATGGTTGTAATTCTAGGTTCCTTAAATTTCTGAAAAAAAAAAAAAAA
>NW_004443974.1:18932226-18933856 GCF_000243295.1 Trichechus manatus latirostris | reverse complement strand
CACAAGGACCTTTCTCCAGAGCTGACAGAGAGAGAGAGAGCCTTTTCCTGGAGCTGATGCCCTGAATTTGGACTTGTAGCCTACTGGACTGTGAAGACAATAAATTTCTCTGTTAAAACCATCCACTTGTGGTACTTCTGTTAGAGCAGCACTAGATGACTGAGACAACCGTCTTCAGCCTGAGGTCCCAGCACATGAGAAGTCTCACAGATCAGTTGAGGTTGGGGACGTGCAAGCAGTATTCAGACAGGCTTGCTTCCCAGACACCAGTGTGCTTAAATGGGGAAGTGCTGCATCACAGATGCCACAGACACACACCCACTTCCCATTTCAGAAGCTGAAGTCTGAGACGAGCTAGCTGCTTTCCACAGACAAACATGGGGACCAGGAAGTAGCATCTCCCATCCAATTTCTATAGTGACTCTGTTATACTAACAAATAAAATGTGAAAGGAAACCAAATCACAAGAAGGATTCGGTGACATCTTAGGAGCAAATGTAATGACCTTTGGGCAGGATTATTGTTTCACAGTCTCTTAAACATTTACATTCTTTCAGAACGTCTACATGTATAGCAAAATTTCTGGCAAACAGAAGGTTCTTTATTTCTTGATTTTTGAACCCAATATTAATTGCAGCAATTTATGCAGGAAAATGTAGAATTCTCGGCACTCTCTTTTGCCAGGTGTGTTAGTGGTTCTGCGCTAGAAGGTTCTGGAGAATGATAAAAAGCAACCACTTGAGTTTTGTAACTGTAAGTCAATGTTGCTTTCACGTAGGGAATGAGGCTGGAGGGTCACAGACAACAGGAGGCCTAGGCCTGGACTCTGGGCTGGTCTCGGGCCCCACCGGCCTGCTCCATGAGGAAGGGTTTTTAGACTCTGATCTTTCTGTCTCTTCCCAGCTCCCCCTTGCTTCCTAACAAGGATGCTGCTTTGTTAGGCAACCCTGGCATTTCTGTTGGTGTAATTCAGCGTTTGAAAGAAGATTCATGTCTGTTCATATAGGGCCATTTCCCTTTCACATGTGGAAAAAGTAAGAGAGAAGGTGGAGGAGCAATGAGCAAACAGATGTAATGTGTCCGGAGAGTTTGTTTCTTCATAACCATCTGAGAAGGAAACAGAATAACTTGTCTCTTTGCTTTGGTCTTGGACACCTGGAGTGTCCCAATAAATTTTCAATTGAAAGTAAATCCCACGCAGTGGAATATATTCTCGATCAATCCATTCGTAGAAAAATTTAAACCCAGGTGCATTCATTGTTTTCTTTGTTTTCAGTAACACCCTTTTAAAATAAGAAAATAACTTTTTCTGACTTTTTCTCATAAAAGGAATTTGTGCTCACTGTTAAAAATCAGTACATATGGACAATTACAGAAAGAAGTTACGCTTAATCCCCTCATCCATAGATAATCACTGTTCATATTTTGAATATGTTATTCCAGAATTTTTCTCTCCATCAGATATTCACACACACACACAGCAGATAATACCTTGTTCTTTTGACTATGTGTATTGCTAACATCTTTCATTTCGTTATACAGCAAAACCTGTGAGAGCTAGAACTCGATGGGACTGCCTTATTTTTCCGGGTCTTGCAAGTTTTCCACCTTTTACGGGGTGCAGTTTTAC
>NW_004443974.1:18929120-18930179 GCF_000243295.1 Trichechus manatus latirostris | reverse complement strand
GGTGGTGCAGTGGTTAAGAGCTCTGCTGCTAACCAAAAGGTCGGCAGTTCGAACTCACCAACCACTCCTTTGAAACCCCATGGGGCAGTTCAACTCTGTCCTGTAGGGTTGCAATGAGTTGGAATCCACTCAACGGCAACAGGCTTGGTTTGGTTTGGTTTCTCATCATTTACTTTTTCTTATCTTGTTATCTAATTGCACTTGCTAACATTTCCTGAACAATATAAAATAGCCATAATGATGGGAACAGTTGTCCATTTGTGCCTTGAGCTTGACTTTAGTAGGAATGCTACCTCTACTTTGCTGTTGAACTTGCTGGTGGAAGATTTCAGCACTATGTTTTTTTATCCTGTTAAGGAATTATCCTATTTTCTTAAAAGCTTTTATTAGGGATGGACATTGAATTTTATCAAATACAATTTTGCATCTGTCAAGGCAAGGGGGGTTGTGTGTGTGTGTTGTATGTGTGTGCATTAGCCTGTTAATATGGAGAATAATATTGACAGGATTTTTTAGTATCAAATTATGCTTTTACCTGTGGAATCCTAGTTGCTTTTTGTAGCCAAAAAACACTGTATTTTTCTTAAGAAGAAGCCTTGATTTTGTACATCTGTGAGATGCTATGATTCTTAATTGGTGCTTTTAGTGTTCTATTCTGGAAAGGATGCCTCATTCCCTTAGATTTGTTTTTTACCAGAATAGTTTTCTTTTGTTAGAAGCAATGGAAGCTTTAGATTTTGTTCTTTTAATGTTCCTGCCTCCGTTAATGTTACGCTTTTCCAGGCTGTTCCTTGAAACTGAGGAAGGGAAGGTGAGAAGAACCCGGCAGGAAGGAGGCAATATCTGAGCATGGGCCTCTTGGGTCCAGGACAGGGCCTCAGTGGCAGCTTGTCTGAACTTAGAGGGGCCTGGAGAAGGGCTGAGTGTATCCAGTGAGCAAGCTTCATACTCACCAAGTGCCTTGGCCCTCTTTTTCCTTCTGTGTGGAGAAATGTTCATTTTCTGATATTGCTGAGAAGAGTAGTCACCAGGTAGAGTGCAGACCAAAAACCAAACCAG
>NW_004443974.1:18880367-18928369 GCF_000243295.1 Trichechus manatus latirostris | reverse complement strand
ATTTTATTTATTTTGTTATTGTTGAGAATATACACAGCAAAACATACACCAATTTAAGAGTTTCTACGTGTACCATTTAATGACACTGATTACATTCTTTGAGGTGTATAACCATTCTTACCCTTCTCTTCTGAGTTTTTCCACCTCATTAACATAAACTCTGCCCCCTCAGGTTCCTGTCTAATCTTTTGAGTTGCTGTTGTCAATTTGATCCCATATAGATAGTTTTTAAAAGAGCATAATGCTCAAGGCAGACATTTGTTATTAGTTAAGCTAAACTATTTGGTTTTAAGAAGACTTCAGGGGTACTTTTGGTTTAAGGTTTAAATATTATTTCAGGGCAGTAGTTTCAGGGGTTCATCCAACCTTCATGCTCGAGGAAGTCTGGAGTCCATGAAAATTTTAAATTCTGGTTTGCACTTTCCCCCTTTTGATCAGGATTCTTCTATGAGTACATTTATTCATGAGTACCATCCAGTTCTTATGATCTCATGGCAGAGGACTCAGTTGTTTTAACTGGAGGAAATTAGCCACACATTCCATATCCTCCTCATCCATAGGGTTTTCAGTGGCTGATTTTTCAGAAGTACATTGCCAGGTCTTTCTTCTGAGGTACTTCTGGGTGACTTTGAACCGCCAACATTTTGGTTAGTAGCTGAGTGCTTAACTGTTGGCAACACCCGGGGATTCCAGGTAGACTGCAGGCTCCCTTTAAAAGCAATGAGATGTCGTTTGTGCTGGGTCGGCAGATACATAGCCAGCAGGTCTCATTCTGTTCGCTTCTCTTGAACCCGCTGCAGGCCCAAGAGGCTTCTGGAGGCCAGATCGGTCTCTGCAAAGATCTTCTACACATTTGGTTCAGTGTTCAGTAGACTTTTTGACCAAGTCTATTTTATACTCTGAGCTGAGTCTGTCAGCGAGAGGTGCTTAGTTTGTGACTGAAAGGGGAGGGGAGTGATATATAAATAATGAGAAGTCAGAGAAACATGTGCTGTTAACAGCTCTGCTCCAGTAAAGTAGAGTTTATTGTGTCACTGCCTCTGGGTGTGTTTTCCTGTAAAGGCCAGAAATAAAGCACTCGTACAAGTCTCTTTTTTTCCCCCAGGAGGATGGTAACTTTTTCATTAATACTAAAGACAGGTTTAAAGATTTTCTAATTGATAGTTGCTTTGCCATATGATTTGGTCAGTAGAAGGATGTTGATTGTTGTCTTTTGGAGCCCAGCACTAAGTTGAAAAGACAGGCCTGGCTTGGTTCCCTCCTGGCTGTGGGATGAGGGGCGAGTCATAGCCTCTCTCGTTAGGCCTCTCTTTTCCTCCTCTGAAAATTATCTCTATCTTCCCGTTCAGCGTTAGAGTCTGTTCCCCTCCATATATGATTGAGCATTCTGTCCCTTTTTCCCATCCCGTACTTTTTAGCTATAAAACATGTATCCATTTCTGGGTGATACCTTATTTGGTTCAGTAACAGAATTCTTACCTTCCATATAGGAGACTCGGGATTGGTTCCCAGTCAATGTACCTCATGTCAGTGGAGGCTTGCATGTTGTTGTGATGCTGAACAGGTTTCAGCGGAGTTTCCAGACTAAGATGGACTAGGAAGAAATGTCTGATCTACTTCCAAAAATCAGCCAATGAAAACCCTATGGATCACAACTCGCAACCAATCATGGGGATGGCGCAAGACCAGGCAGTGTTTTGTTCCGTTGGGCATGCAGTCGCCATGAGTCGGGGGCTGACTCAGTGGCAGCTAACAATAACAATAATAGCATCATTAAACTAGCACCCTGAAAGGTATCTCATGGTTGGTTGCATGCACTCTCGCCTGGGTTGAAGAGGTGGATGATTTCAAAGGACTGCACACGGTAGGTCCACAAGCAGAATCCAGCCTGCAGGCATGCGTGCTTGGCCAGCACCATGCTTTGCGAAGTGTTGACTTTGAATGCCTGAAGTGGAGAAAGCACTCTCCGGTGGGCTATGGATCCCACTCCTACACCTGATTGAATACACCTGGCCACTTCACCCAGTTTTATTACCTGTTTGGCTCCTGAAGACATTTGAATTTGTAAACTCTGGTGTACACTAGGTAGGAGTTCAAATCTTCTGACTTAGATCAGGGCTCAGCCAACTTTTTCTGTAAAGGATCAGACAGTGTAAATATTTTAGGCTTTGTGGGTCTTATGGTCTCTGTTGCAACTACTACTCAGCTTTGCCGTTGTAGGGGAAAGCAGCCATAGACTACATAAATGAAGGAGTCTGGTTGTGTTCCAATAAAACTTTATTTATGGACATGGAAATTTGAATTTCATATGATTTTTCCCATGTCATGATGTACTGTTTTTATTTTTTGTATTTATATTATATTTTCTTTTTTTTTCCCCAACCACTTGGTATAAACCAAGTATAAGAATGGTATAAGCCATTCTTAGCTGTGGACCTTACAAAACAGGCAGCAGGCCAGATTTGGCCTGTGGGGCATAGTTTGCTCACCCCTGATTTAGATCACTTGACCAAAAGCTCTTGGTGCTTTTCCAAAGGATCCCAGAAGAATCAGGATGATCCTGGGGCTTTTACACTAGCTGCTTACTTCTAGGCAGATTTTTTTAAAGTGCTTGGAGATCTGTAAATTGAAGTATACAAGTTGTATGAGTCTAACAGAGGCTGCCGTGGCCCCGTTTTGCTCTGGACTCTGTGGGTGTCCCTCTTCCTCTGTGAAACACTTGAGGGATAAGGATGCTAGGTCGGTGACAGCATCTGGCTTAGAAACAATGAGAACAATCACAAGGTGATAACTGTGAAGGGTGGTCAAGAGAGTGTAGCCATAAACTAGACTGAAAACTAATTCAGTGGGAATGGACCCTGGTTTCACTTGAAATATATGCAAATCATAAGCATAAATCCTTAATCATTTTCCCATACATATAGCTGATTCAGGCTTCGTGACAGTTTTCCACCATCACTTCTATAAAGCCATCTTCTTAAAACAGAAGGAGGGCCTTATTTCTTTTCTAATCTTAGCACATCGCGAAGTGGCCTCCTGGCCTATTTTTCCCCACAGTGGACGTGATCCACTCAAATCAATTAAACCTCCTCTCATGACTCACTTGAAAGAAACAAGTACATGTGCTAGTGAGTAAGCTCAACCACATTACTGCTCCCTCAAGAAAACCACCTCTGATGTCTTTTTGTCCTGACAAGCCTTGAGAAAACAGTGAGCTTTCTGTTTTTCATCATTTTCCTCACATGCACATCACCAAAGCACGGGAGAACAGACTCATTATATTTTTTTTGTTAGTCGCTGTCAAGTCGGCTCCGACTCACAGCAACCCCATGTACAATAGAACAAAATGTTGCCCGGTCCTGTACCATCTTCACCATCGTTGGCATGCTTGAGTCCATTGTTGCGGCCACTGTGTATTTTGAGTGCTTTTCAATCTGAGGGGCTCATCTTTCAGCACCGTATCGGACACTATTCTTTTGTGATCCGTAAGGTTTTCATTGGCTAATTTTCAGAAGTAGATCACCAGGCCTTTCTTCCTAGTCTGTCTTAGTCTGGAAGCTCCACTGAAACCTGCCTATCATGGGTGACCCTGCTGGTATTTGAGATACTGGTGGCGTAGCTTCCAGCTTCATAGCAACACACAAGGCACCACAGTATGACAAATTGACAGATGGGTGGCAGATTATATAAAAATAAAAAAAAATTTTTTATTTTTACCATAACGTGTTTAGAAGACCATTTCTTCCATAGACACTTCATTGGAGTTGGAGAGGACTTACTTAGCTGCAGTCTAATTCTGGAATAGGCCAGAAGTCTTCCTCAGTAATCCTGTAATTTCTAAGTAGGCTTTTGTCTGGATGAGTAACCTGGCAATGAAGAGACTCAGTATACATTTTTAAAGCATGGGCATTTACTAAATGCTTGGCAGCATGATTAGCACAAAAGCCATACGTGACGTTGTCCTTGCCTCAGGAAGCTCAGCCTTGTTGGCTGTGGCAACCTGCATGTCGCCTTTTGCTCAAAGGTCTGCTGAACTGGGTAAAATTGCTGTTTGAGCCGATAGAAGTTGCAAAAAGTATGGTTATCGATTCCATGTCATTGTTGAGTTGGGAGGGGGGGTGTCAGTTTAATAAGGCTTTTTTTCTTTTCTTTTTGGCCACCCCACAGTAGGCTTTGAATATCCTCATGCACCACTATCCCTAGCCTTACCCACCTTGGGTAGGGCTCTGTATTCATTGGCCTGCTGCTGCCTTGTGCTGTTGTAGCTTTTCAGCCCAGAGCTCAAGGATGATTTTTAACTAGACCTGCATCTTAGCGAATCTGTTGCCAAAGATTCGTTTTGCCCACCCTGGGTTTCTCACAAGAACAAGTGGGTTGTACAAGATGCTAGGATTATGGCTGTGCGTAGAAAACCACAAATGAGACCTTAGTCACGTAGACATTGTTGCTAAGGTGATCAAGGTTGTTTTATTGCTATCATAATTCCTATGTTTCATTGGTACAGGGTAGGGGAACCTGAGGAAAAAAGAATGAATAATTCTTGGATGACTCAGACGCACCACACTGGGCAGCTCCCAGCCTCTGCAAATCTCTCTGGGTTCCAGGCAGGCAGAGATGGGGGGGTGGTGAGAACACATTCACTCCTCACACCTACCAGAGGAGCGTCTGGAGAGTTAGGTGGAAATGAGGCATCTGTGTGCCTTTGGCTGTGCTTGGAAAGGTGTGAGGAGTAGGCAGGCGGGCTCTTGGAGCGGGATGGGGAGGGTGGCAGTCACTCACAAAAGGAGAAGGCGAGACTGTGCTCATCTTACAAAGTTACTTCAGCCTTTCTGCTTGGGTGTGTCCTCCCCAGACACGGATGCAAGCCCTCACCTCCGTCCCTGGGTATGGGGGCTCACGATGTCGGTGCTGACCTGATCATGTCTGGTGGGTAGGACTTACCGGTATTTTAAGTGGGACGTGGAGACAATAGAGAGAATCCAAGGAAAGTGATCAGAATGGGAAGGGATTTGGAAAATAATGTTAAGTCATCACTGGAGGCAGGATAGCCCAGTGACCGCAATCACTGGCCCTGGGGCAGCTAGATGGGATCAGTTCCTGACTCTGCCCCTTTTTAGCTGTGTGACCTTGAGCAAGTAATCTAACCTTCCAAGCCTCTGTTTCCACATCTGTAAAATGGGCCACCTTGTGGGGTGTCCTGTGAAAATGCAATGGGATAATGTATGTGAAGCTCTTAGTGCTGTGCCTGCATGTGTGTGTTATTATTTTATAATAATGTTAGTTTTTATTTTATGAGAGATATGGAAGAGACTGCGGATTGTTTAGTCTGGAGAGGAGAAGGTTAGCGAAAGACATGATAGCTGTCTTCAGATATTTAAAGGATTATCATGTGACAGAGGGAACAAACTTATTTTTAGCATGAAGACAATATGATTTAAAATATGGACTTCACAGGAAGGCAGATTTTGCATCAATAAAAGAGTATTTACGATTAAGCACATACCAGGCTGTCTTGTCCAGAACAGGGCTCCCTGTTACTAGCCTTGCTCAGACAGAGGATGGGTGGCTACAGCACCCAGGAGCTCGAGGGAAATGCCTGCTTCAGGGAGGGTGTTGGTTGGACTGGAGGCCTCGGGTCTCCTCTGTCTTTAAGATGCCCAGAAATTTAGTAAAGGGCTGAGTTCATTGAACTCCTGAGAGAACTCCTGAAACCAATAACTGCATAGAACAAAACCAGAAAAAAATAGTATCTGAGGCTCTTAGGGATCCACGGGGTACAAAATAGCAAGTTTATTTGCTTAGCGAAGATTATTGTCAGCAATTTCCTTAAATACTATGGTTTTGTCCTTTGAGTCTTAGGGATTGTTGACTGTGAGCAGCCTTCAGAACGGTTTTTGAAGCATTCTTTCACCTGTATCCTGTCTTGATTCCCTTCTCTTAGGTGAGCGGCCCTTTCCCTGCACTTGGCCAGACTGCCTTAAAAAGTTCTCCCGCTCAGATGAGCTGACCCGCCACTACCGGACCCACACTGGGGAAAAGCAGTTCCGCTGCCCGCTCTGTGAGAAGCGCTTCATGAGGAGTGACCACCTCACAAAGCACGCCCGGCGCCACACCGAGTTCCACCCCAGTATGATCAAGCGATCGAAAAAGGCACTGGCCAACCCTTTGTGAGGTGCTACCCACGGATGTCAGGGAGGGATGGACCCGGAAAAGACAAAACTATTCCCAGGAAACTAAGGCCCGGAAGAGGCACGCTGACAGCACAGGAAGTCACTGCTCTTTGGTTAATATCCTGATTTTCCTCTCTCTGCGTTGTTTTTAAAAGCACATTGTAGCCTAAGATCAAAGTCAACACTTGGTCCCCTTGCAGAGGCAACAATCTGAACCCGTCTCTGACTGTTGGAGGGAAGGCAAATGCTTTTTTTCTTTATTTTCTTGCGGGAACGGGTGGGAGGGTGTGGGGAGGGGGACACAGCCAAGACTGGGGTAGGATTTTAAAGATTCAACACTGGTGTACATATGTCTGACTGGGTAAGTTGACCTGTGGTATCACACAGTGATTCTGGGCCCTTTATGCTTGCTGTCTCTCTTGAATTTTTTTTTTTTTTTTACCTTTTGATGTAATGACGAGTGTGCTTCAGTTTCCTTAGCAAAACCACTCTCTTAAATCACATTAGCGTTTGAGATGAAAAACGCCATAGCACAGCTGTCTTTATGCAAGCAAGAGCACATCTACTCCAGCATGATCTGTCCTCTAAAGACTTGAAAACACAAGAAGTTACTTATAGTCAATGGGTATGCAGAGTCTGAATTTATACTAATCAAGACAAACCTTTGACAGGTTACACTAAGTACAGAACTTTTAAACCTTGCTTTGTATGACTTGTACTTTTTGAACATAAGCCGCACTTTTGTTTTCTAATGCAGAGGATGAATAAGTTAAATACATGCTTTAAGGATAAAAGCAGACGTTCTGTTTGGCACAATGTTATAATCTGCTTATTTCACGGTATACAGGTTTCCCTGAGAAATCGTGGCAGAGATGTAAGGGCAGAATACACATAGTGGGTGCTGAAGGAGAAGGAGGGTAGTATTTAAAAAAAAGAACAAAGAATTTTAACTCTATTAACTTTTCCAAATTTTCCAATTGTTTCAGTTAACTTTATTTTATTGTACCATAATGCCACTAAAGGACAGGGCTTTTACCCTGCTGGGTTTTATTTGAATAGGTGCGTGATAGGAACTAGCTCTGGAAATGACTATTTTTGGGGAAAAGGTTTGCTGGTCTCCTTTCCGTGTTCCTACAAAACTCCCACTAGCAGGTGCAAGAGCCATGCAAAAGGAAAGGGAGCTGAAATGTGAAAAAGAAAAATATACCCCTGTAGTAGCGAACGCCAGTGGAGACCACCCCCGTGATTTCAGAGGAGACTCTGCATAATAGTCCCTTTCACGGAACGTAGGCAAATGGAATGTGTACGAATGAAAACATGAGTCACCGTACCTTTTACATCAGGAGCCTCACCACTATAAATCTTGTATCTAGGTGTCTACAGTGGCCTAAACCACTACATCCATAATATGCCATTTACCTGAAAACTTAATTTTGGCCTTTACGTGGCGAGAAAAACGAACTGAGTTTTCACAGTGAAGAAGAAACCTCAAATGAGGGGAGTCAGCAGTGATTGTGGGGGAAATGTTTACATTTTTTTTTTTTTTCTTCAGAAATAATGCTTTCTGGCAATTTTATCTGATATTTAAAACAGGGAGCTATGGTACACTCTAGTTTATACATGTGCTATAAAATGTGTTGTGTAAACTTAGGGTGCCTACCTATAAGTGGACTCCTTATTTCACCTGACAGATGCTCGTTTCAGAATCAGTGTGGGCTCCTGGAAGAGGCACGGGTCACGGCTGACTCCGACTTCCAATACAACAGCCATCACTAGCACGGTATTTTTTATTTTTAACCAATGTAGTTGTATTAGTGGTTCTATAAAGAACTGCTTTTAATATTAGGGACTGGGAGCAGTCCAGGGGATAAAAAGGAAAGTGTTTTCTCACAGGAAAACATGTCAGGAAAATAAAGAACACTTTCTACCTCTGTTTCAGATTTTTGAAACGCTTATTTTAAACCAAATTTTAATTTCTGTGTCCAAAATAAGTTTTAAGGACATCTGTTCTTCCATACGAAATAGGTAGGCTGCCTATTTCTTATTGAACTCATGGAATGGTTCTGCTTATGATACGCTGCACGCTGCCTTTTAGTGAGTGAGGAGTTTGGAGTTGCCTAGCAACTCACTAACTTGTAAAAACTCATCTTCCCCTCACAAAAAAGAAACGAAGAAAAACAAAGCAAAGTCAGTGAAAGACTATCTTTACAGTTCAGGAGTAAATCTGTATGTGGCTTTTGTCGAGCACTTAGATGGATATAAATGCAGCAACTTGTTTTAAAAAAATGCACAATTTATGTCCCCAAAAAGTTGCTACTTGCCTTTTCAAGTTGTTGAAAAACAAACATTTGATATTCTCTTACATGTTATAGTAACGTAACATATAAACTCAAGGCTTTTTATTCTTTGTGATAAACGTCACCAGACAGGAACCAGCATTCTAATTAGATTTACTGTATCAAGATATGGTTCAAATAGAACTACTAGAGTTCATTGAACACTAAAACTATGGAACAATTACTTTTTTATATTAAAAAGACCATGGATTTAACTTATAAAAATCCAAATGCAGGATAGTAATTTTTGTTTACTTTTTTAACCAAACTGAATTTTTGAAAGACAATTGCAGGTGTTTAAAAAGAAAGAAATGTCGTTTTATCTAATACTGTAAGTAGTGGTCATATCCTGGAAAATTTAATAGTTTTAGAGTTAAGATAACTCCTCTCCTTGGTTAGGGAAGAAGAAAGCCCTTCACCATTGTGGAATGATGCTCTGGCTTTAAGGTCTAGCTCTACATCTTGCTTCTTTCGGGAATTATATTTGATAGTTATAATTACAGAAACCGATTAGTTGTCACTTTGCAGATAGATTTAGCACAGTACTCATCACCCTGGATAGATTGAGATGTATTTTCACAACAGATGAATGATCTGTAACATTGTAAGATACTGATCTTTACAACTGTTTAATCAGTTTTATTTTTGTACAGTATTAGTGACCTAAGTTATTTTGCTGTCCCGTTTTTGTAAATCAAATAAAATTATAAAAGAGGATTCTGACAGTAGGTATTTTGTACATATGTATATATGTTGTCCAAATAAAAATAATAAATGATAAAGATGGAATCGTTCCAGCCATTTGTGTGTTGTGAAAGAGGCATATTTTACCATCATGGAAGTTGTAACTTTAATCTGCATTCACAGGATTTTTATGATCAGCTCAAAGATGATTTTATGCTGTGCCTTTCAACTTGTGAAATATTTGAGTAGACTTGTGTGTATTTATTACTCACAGACCTTTGAAGAAATAGGTGCTGTGGAGGGCAACTGAAACCATTTTATTATGCTGGAGGGGAATATTTGTATTTTCGGGTAAATCACATCAAGAATTTTATGAAGTGCATAACTGTACAGGGGTATAGTAGAACTGGTCAGAAAACGTTAGAGACTCAGATTTTGCTGTTGCTATTGATAAGAACACACAGACTGAGGTCTCAAAGGCAAAGCAGTAGAAACATTAAGCCAAGTGAAGATGAACGCCGAAGTGTATGTATGTGTGTGTGTAATTTATGTACATAAATAGTAGCTTCTTGTTACCTGCTGTTGAGTCGGCTTCCAACTCATGGCGACCCCATGTGTTACAGAAACACTCACAAACTCCAAATTCATTGCTCTCAAGTCAGTTTCAACTCATAGTGACCCGAAAGGGCAGAGTAGAACTGCCTCATAGGGTTTCCAAGGAGCACCTGGTGGATTTGAACTGCCGACTGCTAAACCACTGCGCCACCAGGGCTCCTACAGAAAGACTAGTGAGCTGTTCCTTTTGTGAGCTGTTGTTTATTAAGCTCTATTATAGGCTGGTCATGGTGCCAAGTACTTAGGTCTGGTTTTTTTCTTTGTCTTATTTTTATCATTTCTCTCATCTTACAATAGCTTTGCAAGGTAGATCTGTTATTATCCACATATTTCAGGTGAGGAAATTGAGGATAGGATAACTTACCAAGAGACATATCTAGTAAGTAGCATAGAAAGTATTTAAATCTGGATCTATGGAACCCAACCCTTTGCCTGCATCAGGGCATTGGGGATTTACTCAAGTGTAATATTCATTTGACAAATTTTGTCGAGCACCCTTTAGTGCCTGGCCCTGTTGTCACTGAGGATGCAAAGGTGGAAAAAAGCAGACAAGGTCCCTGCATTCAAGTTTATATGTTAGTGGGGGAAAACACAAACATGGTAAACAGCTTAGCAAATAAGTGAACCATATAATTTCAGATAGTGATAAGCATTATGATGAAAATAACATGGAGTGAAGTGAAAATGATTTGGGGGGATGTGGAGAGGCTACTTTATATTGAACGGTCAGGGAAGGTCTCCTTGAGGGGATTTAAACATTTAAGCTTGGACCTGAATGACAAGGAGGAGCTAGGCCTGCAAAGATGACAAGGGGGTAAGAACAGCAAATACGAGAAGTATGGGAGGAAGGAGATCAGCATTTCGGAGGTACTGCAGAAAAGCTAGGTGGCTGGAGTATAAACAGGATGAGAAGAGATAGGAAGGTGAGGTGGCTTTCAGTGGCCCAATCACGAGGGCCTTGTAGGATATGACATGGTGTTAGAATTTGATTTTAAGGGCACAGGGAATCCTTTGGAGGGCTTAAAGCAAAGGAGTGACAAGATTATATTTCAGCTAGTTCATCCTGGGTGCTATGAAGAGAACGGATTTTAGAGGGATAAGAGTGGAAGCTGGGAGATTAGCTAGAAGACTACTGTATTTGTCCAGGCAGGAGGTGACGGTCCCATAGACCCAGGTGTTAGCAGTGAAGATGGAGAGAAGTGAATAGTGTCAGGAAATAGTTCAGAGGCAAAATGACGTGGACTTGGTGATGATAGCATGTGAAGGGTACAGGCGAAAGATCCAGCGGTGACCCTCAGGTTTATGGCTAGAGCAGCCTAGTCAATGTTAATGCAGTTTAGTGTGGCAGAGGAGTCCCTGGGCTGCACAAACCGTTAAGCACTTGCCTACTAACTGAGAAGTTGGCAGTTTGAACCCACTCAGACACCTCAGAAGAAAAGCCTGGTGATCTGTTTCTGAAAGGTCACAGTTGTGAAAACTCTGTGGAGCACAGTTCAGTCATCATGAGTTGGAACAGACTCGAGGGCAACTAGTTTGTTTGTATGTTTTTTTCCATTCTTTTTTTGATTAGTGAGGGGGAAGAGAGTTGGCCTGAGTGAAAAGTCATTAATTCATCTTTGAATGTACTGAGGTTGAGGTGTCTGTCAGACATCACATGGGAATGTCAAGAGAATGATTGTATATATTAGTGAGAAGCTCATAAAAGTGGTCTGGACTGGAGATTTGGAAGTCCTAGTCATATCTGAACGGAGCCCTGGTTAAGTGCTTGGCTGCTAACTAAAAGGCCTGTGATTCAAACCCACCAGCTGCTCCATGGGAGAAAAGACCTGACAATCTGTTCCCATAAAGATTACAGCTTAGAAAACTCTATAGGCAGTTCTACTCTGTCCTATAGGGTCACAGAGAGTTGGAATCGACTCAAAAGCACACAACAAGGCATATTTGATAATAATTGAAGCCACAGAAGTGGATGAGATCACCTGGGGAGGAAGGTAGAGCCTAGAACAGAAGGAGGAGGAGGAGACAGGTAGATCAGGAAAAAAACCAAGCAAATTAAAAAACAAAACAAAAACAAAATCGCAGGGTCATAGAATAAGGGGGAAGTGACCAACTGTGTTGAATGCCACTGAGGATTGTGGTACAAGTGCTGAAAAGTGTCTGCTGTATTTAGGAATCTGAGATTATTGGTGACTTATTCAGAGCCATTTAATTAGAGTGGTGGAAATGGACATCTGGTTGAGGTAGGCTGAGTCATAAAGGGGCGATGAAGAACCACAGATAGGAAATACAGTCAATTCTTGCATAGTTTGGCAAGAAATGAAAACAAAATCAGATTTGATCAATACATTGGAAAAGACAGGAAAAAGAGACAGAAAAACTAAGATAAAATAAGAAGAAAGAAGACAACCCACATGTCACTTTCAAAAAAAAAACCAAGCCCATTTCTATCAAGTCGATTCCAACTCAGCTCCCACAGAGTAGCTGGTGGGTTTGAACCACCAACCTTTTGGTTCGCAGATGAGCATTTTAACCACTGCACCACCAGGGCTCACGTGTCGCTTAAACCTCATTAAAAGTAAGATTCTCACCTTGGCTCAAAAATAAAATGGTGTGTGTGTGCATGTGTACATATGTGTATCTTACTAGAGGCCCACATAAAATGAAATGGCAGAGCTTAAACAAAGTGATTAGTAAAGATAAACTAGGCAAAGGCCAACAAAAAAAATTTATGAGTAATCATATTGACATCAGAAAAGAATATAATCTAAGGAAAAACTGGGTCAAAGGGGATTACTTCCTATCAGCATATTCCATACTAAACAGTGTTTAGTAACATTTCATAAAAATATATAAAGCAAAGGAGAATTTGATGAAAATCAGTCTTACCAAAAAAAGAGAAGATTTGAATAATACATACGTTCTCTTTAAATGTCCAAAGCTTTTTAAACTGTACAGAAATATAGATTATAATAAAACTATAAATTACACATTATCGACTACATTCTCTGACCACCAGGCAATAAAGTAATTAGTAACAAAAGGATAGTTATGACCAAAAAAAAAAACTTAATTAAAATACTGTCTTAGCTCTTGGATCAAAGAAAGTAAAAATATTAATCAGAGTTTAAGACAATAAGGAAGGAGAAATCTATGTATCCAAAATAGACTCAAAAGCTGTCCTCAGAGAACAATTCAGAGCCTTTTTCATTATCCGTGAACAAAGAAAAATAAACCAAGCAATTGATTAAAGAAGCCAGAAAGTGAACAACAGCTAGGAAAAAAGCCTGAGGAAAGAATAAAATTAAAAGCAAAAACTAATGAATTAGAAGCTGAAAAAGAGTGGGATTAATTTACACACTCAAGACATAGATCTTTGAAAAGACCAATAAAATAGACACTTTCTGACAAAGCAAATCAAGAAAGAAAATATAAATACATGATATTTTGAATGAAGGTATGATTATAGATAAAGAGGACATGTAAAATTTAGAGAAATTCTATTAATAAGCTAATAATTTTGGATATCTTGATAAAATGGCTCTTTTAGGAAAAGAACAATTTTTATGCATAGTACAGTTGTAGAGACCAAAAACTAAAAGAAATTGACAGATGTTGTCAGAGAACTTCATTTAAATGAGTAATATCTTTCAACCCTTTAAGGAACCCGTATCTCTTAGAATTTAAACTGTTAGAACATACAGCATAGAAAACAAAACAGGAAACATCTCAATTCATTTTAGAAGCTGATTTAGCCCTGACTTAAAAGACTAGGCAAGAATAGTTTGCAAAGGAAAAGTAATACAGAATTTGCCTCACCAAGAATTACAGCTTCTTTTGAAAACAAAAGAATTTAATATATAAGTGTGCCATTCTAAATCAGGAAAAGCATGAATTATCCAATAAATTTTGCTTAGCCAACTGATTAATTATATGGGGAAAAATTGATTATATCATACTATGCACCAAAAATAAGTCCTACATAGATTAAAATTTTGAATAAAATGATAAAAGCATTTAAAGAAAATATAGGTGAAAATTGATAAATCGTGATTTGGGGAAGAACTTGGATACACAATCCTAAAGGAAATAAATAATGGAAAGATTACTAGATTTAACTATTTAAAAATGTGAAACTTCTATGAATTACAAATAGCCTACACAAAGTTAAAAGGTACATTAAAAACATGGAAATTGCATGTCAAGAGGATTAATATCTTTAATATCTATAACTTCTTACAATCAATTTGAAAAAATGGACACATGCTTAGAAAAATCTGGCAAATGCTATAAACTGGCACTTTACCAAATAGCAAAACCAAGAAAACCCACTGCCATCGAGTCAATTCCAGTTCATAGTGACCCTGTAGGACAGAGAACTGCCCCATAGGGTTTCCAAGGCTGTAATCTTTACAGAAGCAGACTGGAGCAGCTGGTGGTTTCAAACTGCCAACCTTTTGGTTAGCAGCTGAGCACTTAACCACTGTGCCACCAGGGGTCCTCTTTACAAAAAAAAAGAAATAAAAATAGCCAATACACATATTAAAAAATGTTCACTATGCTACTAAAGAAATGCAATATAAAATAATGCGGTATATTTATTTGCTATGCAATTGTTAAAGATTTAAAAAAATAAAGCACCCAGTTTTTCAGGAACTGGGGGAGATGGGCATACTGCTAGTGGGATCCAAATTGGCACAACTTTTCTAGGAGGCAATTGGGACATAAGAATAAACAATTGACAAAGCAGTTCCATGCCCGTTGTTTTGCTTAGTTTTCTGTTTTTAGGAACATTTTGTAACTCAGACTCTGGGCAGGAAATGGCAAAGAAACATGTTCATGATACAGTAAGTGCAAAAAGCACTGTGCACAGCATGGAACCACTTTGAAGCATGTTTATGTGCATAGGGAAAAGGCTAGAAGAAGATTACACAGAAATAGTAACTGTGATTATCGCAGAGCATAAACAATTGCATGATTTTTATTTTATTGTGGTGAAATATATATAACAAAATTTGCCATGTCAATAATTTTTTACTTTTACAATTCAGGGACATTATTTACATTCCCCATGTTGTGCAACCATCACAATTATCCATTTCCAAAATTTTTCAACACCCTCAACAGAAACAAGAGTAGAACTGCCCCATAGAGTTTCTAAGGAGCGGCTGGTGGATTTGAACTGCTGACCTTTTGGTTAGCAGCCAAGCTCTTAACCACTACACCATCAGTGCTCCAACAGAGACTGCTTATCCCTTAATTAAACAATACCTCTTCATTTCCCCCTCCCATCAGTCCCCTGGTAACCACTAATAAACTTTGGTCTCTATACATCTGCCTGTTCTAGATGCTTCATATCAGTGGGATCATATAATATTTGTCCTTTTGTATCTGATTTATTTCACTCCGCATAATGTTTTCAGGGTTCATCCATGTCATAGCATGTATCAGAACTTCATTTCTCCTTATGGCTGAATAATATCCCATTGTATGTATATGGATGATTTTAATTTATATTTCTTATCTATATATCTTTTAAGTTTCAAAAAAGTGAATGTGTATTATGTTTGTATAAAGGGGAAAAAAAGAAATACCCAGAAGTCAATCCTGTCTCCTAAAACAGCAATATTAAACCTCTAGCTCTCCTATAGGTATTAACTTGCCATCCGGTCTGGCCTGAATTAAATTAGGTTTGTTAATGGTCTACTGCCTGTCCCACCATGAACTGGCCAACCTGGGGTCACACCCTGAAGTTGGTTTGGGTTGATTTTGCGTGGGCTCGGGCTGCTGCCCCAGCAGAGCAGCGACTTTTCCAGGTCCCTCATCTGAGCTCTATTTCATGATGCTGTCTCTTCTCACCCTGGCATTGAAGCTCTTGCTTCTTGAATTTCAACTCTGGGTGCAACTTCTGCTCCTCCTGTCTTCCATTGTCAACTCAGTTCTTCCAAGGTCAGGATATCACATTTAAGGTTTCTGAAGACTGACTCATATTCACATCATAGCTGAGTGCCAGGCCCAGGCAAGTCACTTAATTTCTGAGTCTCGGTTTCCTCATCTATGAAACCAAAGTATGTAGGTGCATGTCATATCCCATAGCACTGCTGTAAGGATTAAATTAATGAAATAGGTAGGGCGCTAGCATAGTGTCTGGCACACTTGGTTTTCAACAAATATTTATTCTTTCCATCTCTTACTCCCAGAGTTAATATGGCCCTCAGTAAGAGTAACACTCCAATTTTACCTCATGGGTGAGTCCAGTTTTCTTGTATCAGCCTTTGTTTATGGAAATAAGCTGGGATGGGGAAGAGTCAGCAAACTACAGCCCCTGGTCAAATCTGGCCTGCAGTCTGTTTTTGCCGGGTCAGTGAGCTAAGCAAGGCTTTTATGTCTTGATGGTCGAAAAAACATAAAACGAATTTATACTGGACAAGTGAAAATTTTATGAAATTCACATTTCAGTGTTCATAAATAAAGTTTTATTGTAACACAGCCATTCATTGGCACAGTGGTTAAGAGCTATGGCTGCTAACCAAAAGACTGGCAGTTCAAATCTACCAGCCGCTCCTTGGAAACTCTACCGGGCAGTCCTACTCTCTCCTATAGGGTTACTGTGAGTCTGAATTGACTCAACGGCAGTGGGTTTGGTTTGGTTGGTTTTACTGTCACACTGCAGTGGCAGAGTTGAGTAGTTTCCACAGAGAATACATGATCCACAAAGCGGAAAATATTTATTATCTGGCCCATTACAGAGGAAAAAAAAAAAATTGCTGATCCCTACTCTAGGCTTTTTATTTCTTATCTAAGTATTTCTTGAAGATAGGTTTTAAAAATAAGAAAGGTATTGCTCATTAGACTTCATTTGAACCCATATGAAGTCTGTAATGGGTTGGGTTTGCAAGCCTGATGCACCTAAGGTTGTACATTTCTTTCTAGAGACCGTCTGCCTGTTAGCTGGTATCCACCAGGTGGTAGTGGTCATGACTACCTTTTAGAGTTAAGCTTTTAAGTTGCCTATCTCCATTTTTTAATAATTATCATTTCAGATTTGTTTTTATCCCGTTCCAATTGATATTTAATGCCTTAGAACAGTTTGTCCTTGGCCTTTATTGTTATTTAATGATTTATAAACATTTGAGAAGCTGCTACTTTAAAGGGACCCTGTGGTCCTTTTGTAATGTGAGGATTCCTTGTGAAATGTGACTACCTTCACCTTCTAATTTATCTGTAGGTAAGATGTTCAGACACATTAAGTATTCTGTTTAATACTGCAAAAGGCAGCCTTTGGAAGACGGACAGTAGAGTGCCTTGGGTAGAACTTCTGCAGAAAGATTGCTTTTTTCCCCTTCCACTCTGGTAGTGGGTATTTTGGTGGACAGTATCTGACAACCCTATTGGCTATGGCTGCCTAGATTAGGTTTACGCTGGGCCTAAATAATCAAAGGGTGAATCCATCTGTTATACTTTTTCTATACTAGTATAAACCCTTTATTAAAAGCAACTAACACTAAACAAAGGGGTAAATATGAGACCAGCACTTAAAGGACAAGCAGCACTGAAGCACAACTGATACCTTCCTATGGTATTTGGATGATGATAATCACTGCCAATCCAAATTCCATTTTGCTTATTCTAAGAAACCAAAAAACTAAACCAAGTGTTGTTGACTCTCATGGCGATCCCATGTGTGTCAGAGTAGAACTGTGCTCCATAGGGTTTTCAGTGGCTATTTTTCAGATCACCAGGCCGTTCTTCTGAGGTACCTCTGGGTAGAGTTTCAGTTAGCATCCAAGTGCATTAACCGTTTACACCACTCAGGGACTCCTTACTGTAAGAGAGACCTTTATTTTTTCTCAGCCTGTCTCAGGTGGAAATAGCCACACCCCTTGAAGACTCAGCATACACATTGTCTTTTGATGCTGGCTCCAAACAATCATTCTTACCCATTTTTAGAGGATGCTGCTTCTTGTAAATTCTAGGAAAAACCTTAAGGTCTCACATCTTTGCATTTTTACTAGCTGTGAACCATCAAATATTTGCACAATTTCCCCATTTTCCTAAAGCAGCAGAATACCAGCCTTTATTCCTTCACCAAACTCCTCTGGTCCCTTCGGTTTCAGAGCCTCATCTCCACTGAAGTCTTCCTCTTAACTGCTCCCTCGGATTTTATAACCCTGCCTTGACCAGATTCCACTTTTTTGCATATTAAAATACACATTTGACAAAACCAGAGCTTTCTAAAATAGACAGTGGTCTCCCCATAGAGGAGAAACTAAGTTGTTTATAGCGTCCCCAAGCTTTTATTATTTTCTAGGCTGCATTCAGTAATTTCATTATATTGTGTTTTTGCTGTCCAGTATTCCAGCCACCCTCCCCATTTTTAAGGGAGCCACTGATAAGTGCATTTTAAATGACTCATCTCTCCATCTTTCTGAATTGAGATCAGATGGATGTGCAATCTATTGCTTCTGAGTGCCTCAGATAATGGCTAGAAATATGTTTTCTTTTTCTATGGAAATTGATTTTTTAAAAGCCTATAGTCACCTTCTGTGTTTCTGTGCTGGTCTTAGGTAATCAGCTTTGACGATAAGATTTTCTGTTACCACCACCCATTGAAATGCCAGTTGTCCTCCAAGGAATTTACTTAAATCAAGAATCACCTTTCTTATGTGTTTCAGTTATGTTTATTATCAAAGTTTATCATTTATATCTGTTTCTCAGAATCCTATGAAGGAATGTCTCAATATTTAAATATCTACTTTGTAAGTGGCCTCCAATTTAAATATCTGGGATTTTACATATAGTCCAAAGGCGTTTTAGAATGAGGCTGCATGAAGTTTACTTTAGAAATTGGCATTTATTTAATTTTCCTGGAGCCTCTGGCCTCCCCAGTACTGTTTAAATCTTAATGATGATAATGTATATAGGAACACAATTGACAAATAAACTCAACACATTTTGGAGAACCGTACTAACTAGACAAATGTTGCTCATTTAAAAGTTGGACTAAGCCTCTCTCTGCAGATAAGGGGGTGGAAGATGGGATGAAGGTGGAAGTAGCGGGCTAGGAGTAAATGTGTCATGGTTTGAATTACGTCCCCCCAAAAATGTGTATGTCAGTTTGGCTGGGCCATGATTCCTGGTACTGTGTGATTTTCCTGTCTGTTGTAAATCCTGCCTCTATGATGTTAATGAGAGAGGATGGGTGGCAGTTGTGTTAGTAAGGCAGGACTGGATCTACAAGACTGGATTGTGTCCTGAGGCAATCTCTTGAGATATAAAAGACAGAAGTGAGCAGAGAGTTGGGGGACCTCATACCATCAAGAAAGCTGTGCCGGGAGCAGAGCGCGTCCTTTGGACCGGGGTCGCGGTGCAGAGAGGCTCCTACTCTGGGGAAACACCAAAGAGAAGGCCAACAGAGAGAAAAAGCCTTCCCCTGGAGCTGACGCCCTGTATTTGGACTTTTAGCCTACTTTGACTGTGAGGAAATAAACTTCTCTTTGTTAAAACCATCCACTTGTGGTATTTCTGTTATAGCAGCACTAGATGACTAAGACAACATGCTATACTCAAGAGAAAGGAGATATAACGATCAAAGGATTCTATGCATTTATTCAGATGATGTAACATTGGTATTAATCATGGAAGGTTGAGCCAGTTTTTAAAACAAAGCTTTGGCACTCATTTCTCTGGGCTCCTGTAGCACACACTGTAAAATTAGAGCAATTTCTTTACTCCTGCCTTTTCTGTGGGGCTTTTAGTCTCTTGACTGTGTTATGCATCTTAGTGTATGTAGTATGCCTACACCCCTTTCTTTAGGGGCCACAGAATTCTGTCACAAAGCTGGTAAAAGTTTCTACCACAAAGTTGGTGAAAATACGTTTGTCAAAAAACATGATTATTTCAAATAAATGATTTCACATCTTTTCAGACATTGATATCTAATTTACCTACTTTGATAAGCTGTAATTTGCACTGCTGGAAACCCTGCAATGCTTCATTAACCAATAGTTGTTTTTGACTATTTTTCAGAATGAGATGGAGAAGGGGCTTAGCTGGTAACTTGAACGAACCATGGACCTCCCCCTCACTTCTTTGTTCTTAATCTAAAATACTTTATTGTTTTAAACTAATTATAAGGAGCTCTGGTGGCACAACTATAAGGACTCAGCTACTAACCCAAAGGTTAGCAGTTTGAACCTCCCCAGTGGCTCCATGGGAGAAAAGACCTGCCAATCTGCTGCAGTAAAGATAACAGATAACCTGACTCTATGAATGCCAGTAAATTTTCATTAGTCCTTAAATTAGCACAAGCAGGATTTGGCCCACCCCACAGGTGCAGAAGGGCCAGCTGTGACGGCTAATTGGCTTCTACAGGGGATGCAGCAACAGGTGGAATTAATCAGAAGGAAAATCATCACCCAGACCGTATTCTGAAGCGAGAGGTCTTACAGAAACCACATCACCTCTTGTTTCCTGGCCGCCTTCTATAATTTTCCTGTCCCAGTATACCTGTGCGGCCGCCATCTTGCTGCCCAAATCACATATGAGCCCTGCTTCCCCTTAGCTTGGTGAGTCGGATCTGAGGAACTTCCTCCTGGCTCCTTACTCTGCGCATTGCAAAAAAGTTACTTTCTCTTTCTCTAAGACTGGTGTCCAGATAATTGGCAAGTCTGAGCGTGCTGGTCAAGGACCCACCTTCCTGGGTTTGGTAACACCTATGGGGGCAGTTCTACTCTGTTACATGGGGTTGCTATGAGTCAGAATCGACTCCTAACAACAATAACAATTCTCATACCTAAGCAATATTTTCATTGTTTAAACATTTTAATCTCTGATCTTAGTAAACTGTCCAAGAGCAAACTGGTCAAAGAAATCATTGTTTTCAACAATTAATTCACATAACTGATAACATCTGTTCACTCCAGGGAGCTTTTATGAAGTTTTAAAAGCAACCATTTTGTCTGTTCTCTAAGTTACTTTAAAAAAAAAAGTGGTGTTTTTTTTTTTTTTTTCCAGTCAGGGATGCTACTTTGCCTATGTATCATTACTTTCCACATTTTCTATCGGGTATTTCTTTTACATTCTGGCAACTTTGATAGATTTTTTTCAAAAAGAAAAATCCAAAACTTCTAATAAAAAAAACCTCATTGCTGTTGAGTCGATTCCAACTCAAAGCAACCCTATAGGACAGAGTAGAACTGCCCCAAAGGGTTTCCAAGGAGCGGCTGGTGGATTTGACCAGCTGACCTTCTGGTTTGCAGTTGTAGTGCTTAACCATTACACCACCAGGGCTCCAAAAATATGGAATGCTTCACGAATTTGACAGGATGATCCATTTTTATGACATATTCCTGAAAAGACCAAAATGCTTTTTTTTCTTAAGTATCAGTGTGTTTCATCAGAAATTTCCTAACACGTGAGAAGCACTTGCCTAGATTATTGCTCAATAATTTAATCTTCTATAGAGAAAAGGTTGGAAACAACCTAAAAGTGCATTATAGGGGCTCAGTTAAACAAATCCTGATAAATCTAGAAAATGGAATCAAATTTGCTGTTAAAAAGAATGAGATAGAACATATGTGTGATATGGGACAATTTCCAAGATGTATTTTGTGAACAGTGACTATATTATTCATTCATTCAACAACTATTTATTGAGCACCTACAAAATGTCAGGTACTGTTCTAGACACTGGCGATACAGCAGTTAAAACAGATAAGGTCTCCGATTCTCCTGCCTATATATTTGTTGTTGTTAATTGCTGTCCGGGTGATTCCAACTCATAGTGTGCAGAGTAGAATTGCTCCATAGGGTTTTCAAGGCTGTGACCTTTCAGGAGCAGACTGCCAGGCCTGTCTTTGTAGGTGCCTGGGGGGGGGGAGGTTGAACTACCAACCTTTCAGCTAGTAGTCAAGATTCTTCTATTTGTGAGGTGTTTTTTAAAGTATATATACCCATTGCTGTCGAGTGAACTCTGACTCATAGCAACCCTATACACATATAAGTATATATTAAAAATATATATTAAAGTATGTATAATTAACAAGCATATATGTGTATATATGTGTGTAACTGTGTGTGTGTACGTGTGTGTGTACATGTGTGTGTATTTGTAGATTCCTGGAAATATCTTGGAGCCCTGGTGGTGTACTGGTTAAGAGCTCAGCTGCAAACCAAAAGGTCAGCAGTTCAAATCCACCACTTGTTCCTTGGAAACCCTATGGGGCAGTTCTACTCTGTCCTATAGGGTCGCTATGACTCAGAATCGACTCAATGGCAACGGGTTTTGTTTTGGTTTTTAGAAATATATCTAATAATGTGTTAAAACGATTGCCTCTGGGGAGAGGGATGAGAGAGTCTGAGGTAACAGGGACACTTCCTTTGTCTACCATTCATCTGAAGATTTTAACCACACATGCATATTACTGTTTCAACTGAAAATACATTAATTTTAAAATGTAACATTCCAATAACCTTAGGCAGTGTTTGTAACCTTCACTTTAAATATCTGAACATTTTTGTTGAGGTAAAAGCAATTGCTGTGTGGAAAGTTGTAAAACCATGACTGGGGATACTCATTTTCTAACAAATCTGTTTCAGCACATAGCTGGTGTTTGATAATGCTTATTGAACTGGATACTGCGTACACTATAGAAACTGGAGCAAGAACCAACCAAAAATAGAACAGCATAAACACAGATGAAATGGGCAACTATAATAATATTAAAGAAATACAAGTAAAGGGTGGGCTAGTGAGACTTCTGGGTCTACACTAAGAAAACAAGGAAAACAAAAAGTTGGGAAATAAACTGAACTCATGGGATATTTAGAAGTCAGCACTAGAAAACAGGTGAGGCAGGCCAAGCCATCTTGGGTATAAGCTGCAAGGCGGCAAAGTCAGAAGGCAACTCCTTGGAGGAAGGTGAACAAAGCTTGCTTCAATGCAAACCTTAATCAATGCAAAATCATTTTCCATTATTTCACTTCATGTGAAGACGATAGAAACTGGAGAGAAAATGCCGAATTCCACTACTCTATATTTTAATACTAGTTAGAAGGGAGAGAAAAAGATAACCCAACAGACACTGGTGAAGTATGAAAAGGTATGAGAAAGATGACAGAATGTATTTAAATGCCAGGCAATCTTAAAGGAGATTTGAACAGTCAATGGATTTGCAGACAAGGTTGCTAAAATGTCAGAAAACAGCTTCAGAATTAGAAGAAATAAGACAAAGGTGGGAACTTATGGGAAACATTTAGTACAAAAAAATGCTTTTAATATCAGTATTACATTTTTTATTCATACTCATCTTGTGCAGCAAAATATGAGATGATAAGACCAACGTAAAATCAAAATTAGAAAAAAAAAAATCTCTAAACAGACAAGAACAAGAAGGAAAATATTATCTGTCCAAGAGAAGTGTATGAAGGCCAGGTACAGAAATTCAACAAGAAGGCAGTCAGTATGCTAGGGCCCAGGCTCTGAAACCTGCCAGTTACTCACTGTGTGACCTTGAGTAAGCAAGTGACTTAACTTCTGTAAGCCTTAGTTACTCATCTGCAAAATGGGGATAATATAATAATGATGAAATTAGATATTACATATAACCTATTTAGCACAGGGCCTGGCAGCTCAACAGATGTTGGTATCAATATGTTAAAATAAAAAGATTTTGAGACTATTTACCAAGGAAGGAAGGATGGAGGCTGCTCTCTTTTGGAGCATACGTTATCTCATTTAATTACCACAACAACCCTACAAGTCAGGTACCATTATTATCCCTGCTTTATAGATGTTGAAATAGAAACACAGAAATGCTACGTCACTGGTCCAAGGTAGGTGTTGGAGCCAGCATCCAAGCCCAGGTCTGCGTGACTCCAAAGCTTCGCAGGCTCTGTCCCACCAGGCTGCTTTTCTTTGCTATACTTTAATGAGTATTATTTTAACAGTAGGAGAAAAAAGGAAGAACAATGCATCTTAGAAAGAATAGAAATGTGGAAGTCTACAAATGTGTAGGAGTCAGAAGAATGGAACCAGAATGTGAAATACATTTGAGGAAAAAAATAAAAAAAGGGGAGGTAAAAATAATGGCCATATGTACATTGTGTTAAAAAAATATGCAATGTTTGTGGAAATTGTCTTGGCTAGAGGATAGAGAAAATTGTATGAAAATGTCTAAAATGTGAAGATGACTTTTATAATTAAAACCTGTGAGAAAGAGATATGAAATTGCTTTGGCAAAATTAAAAAGTAGTTTACAAGTAAGATAGTATTAGAAATGAGGTATCTTTTAAAGCCTTTTTGCTAATGTTCTAAACTAAAGTGGTTTTTATGGCCATAATCTTTTAACTATTTTTTAAGGGAGAGGGAAGGTACATAATAAGTAGGGGAAAGAATACACTTAGCCAAGTAACTCCACTTAACAAAGTCACTTTTTTCCACTTTTTTGTTGTTTTATTAATTTCTTTAAATTAAAACAACTTTTTTTTTCTCTTCACTTCAAATGACTATGTTCCAAGACATTGTCTGAGATGGCATTATTCTTTAGGTAGACACACAAAAGTTATTATGCCTCGAGCAACCACTCTCAGTTCTAGTTTTTCAACAGTTATAATATTCCATGCATCTCACCGGCTGCCAAATATTCTCATTTTAAACTCCTTAACATTTAGTTTTTGAAGAGTCACAAAGCTTGGAAATGAAGGGGAAAGAGAGGTCATGAAGAGAATATCACAAAATGAAAACAGTAGTTGTATACCACAATTCCAGATTCCTGTAAAGAACAGTCAAGTAGCAAAGTCAAGAGAACAAGCCTTTGGTGTCCACTTCTGTTCACTGACTGGTTCATCTGCTTTTCTGATGCCCACTGAAACAAAACTCAGCCCTTTCCATATACTACTCCTCTGTCCACCTTATACCAAAATCCAACAAATATTATACTTCACAGTATTACAACCTCTCCATTCAGGCTTTTCATACATTTGAAAGCTACAGTTGAGGCTGGAGGTAGACGGGCAGGTAATGAACAGAATCTCTCCACCTGGGCTCTATGGATTCTGAAGGTTTCCTGTTCATTTTTATAAACGGAATCCAGTCCTATACAGAGTAATTTATATTTCCACATTAGAATTAAAAAAAAAAATGAAAAGAAACAAGCCTAATCTCCTTCAGGAGATACAATGGTAATCAATTCATTAAGCTGAGCATTCACTTGCCTAGTTTATATAGCCCAAGAGTAATGATTTGTAAGACTAGACTTTGGCTGTAAATTCAAAGTCTGGGTTATAATAAACTGAGAAAGTATCCCCCTCCCTGTATAGTGATGAGAAATTAGTCATTTTGAATTCTAAAGGGGATGATATTTTCTAGAGGGTTTTTAGATATGGGGTTTTGCTTATTCTACATTAAAACAGTATTATGATGAAAATCCTGTGGATTACTGTGGTTTGATCCCATTGTGCATGGGATCACCACGAGTTGGGGGCTGACTCAATGGCAGCTAACAACAACAACATGGTGACTGTTATGGATTGAATCGTGTCCCACCAAAATATATGTCAATCTGGCTAGGCCATGATTCCCAGCACTGTATAGTTGTCCACCATTTTGTGATTTGATGTAATTTTCCTATGTGTTGCAAAGCCTAATCTCTGCCTGTGGTTAATGTGGCAAGATTAAAGAGGATTAGGGTGGGAAGTAACACCCTTACTCAAGTCACAGCCCTGATCTGATGTAAGGAGAGTTTCCCTGGGATGTGGCCTGCATCATCTTTTATCTTACAAGAAATAAAAGGAGACAGAATCAAGCAGAGAGATGGGGACAACATGCCACCAAGAAAGAAGAGCAAGGAGCAGAGCACGTCCTTTGGACCTGGGGTCCCTGCGCTGAGAAGCTCCTATACCGGGAGAAGATTGATGGCAAGGACCTCCCCAGAGCTGACAGAGAGAGAAAGCATTGCCCTGGAGCTGGCACCCTGAATTTGGACTTCTAGCCTCCTAAACTGTGAGAGAATACATTTCTGTTTGTTAAAGCCATCCACTTGTGGTATTTCTGTTATAGCAGCACTAGATAACTAAGACAGTGACTCCTAAGATCTAGTATCAACTAAAGGTTTTCCATGTAATATGTAATATCTTTGCACTACTCCAAATGTTCCTCTTTAATTCCAAGAAGTAATCATGATGACTTATCATTGTCATCAGGGTTAGCTTCATGGGTGTGCAACCCCACAGTCACATGGAGTATCATACTTAGAAGGGCCTGCACTTAGTATAATGCTTTGCTGTCTCTGCTTGAAATTCTTAACTTTTTGCGTTTTCATTTCACCTTGGACCCCATAAATTACATAGCTGGTTTTGATTGAGAATATTTTTGATTGTCAACTTGCTTACAGATCAGTGATACTGACCAGGTATTTTGTAACTTAACAGCTGTCAAAGCCAATGCAGTAGGAGTTAAAAGGGGATAAGAAAGAGAAACTAACATTTACAAAACCCCTAAGTGGCCAATCTAACTTAGATACTTTAGAGGTACAATCTTATTTCTTCCTGAACAATCCTTCAAGACAAGTATTATTATCCAAATTTGAGTGACAAGGAAACCAAGGCTCAGGAGGGTTAAGCAGTTTGCACATACACTCTAAAGGGGAAGATTTCAAATCATGTGTGCGTATTGAAAATATAAGTAAAAATAATACTATAAGGGGACTTCCATAAAGATAGAGTGAGGGCATCCTTTATAATTCTTCTTCCCTGAAACTCAGTAAAACAAACAGAACCCAAAACAGAAAAAGAAATTCTGTTGATAATGAAACTAGTAATAGCCATGACCTCATACCAGTATATGAAGAATATCTGTTAGATACAATTACATTTGAATCAAACTGAAGGAAGAAACCTAAGGGCAACAATAGTTCCCTTTACCCAGTGCAGAGTGCAGAATTTAAAACATTACAGAAAAATGTTACTAAAAACCTTTACTTGGAAGTGACAAAGACTATGGTTGTGGCTGGGCCATAGGAAAAATGGGGATATTTCCACACTGAAAAGCGGCTAGTGAAGTTGAGAGAGTGTATTAACAACTTATTTGAAATGAAACTACCAGTTGCCAATACTAACAATCCTCTCTCCCTAAATATCTATAGCTAAACAATTGGACAGAAATTATGTATCATCAAAATTCCAGCTCAAGTTCTAGGTATCACTTACAGAGTGTCCTGTTAAACTCTGAGAGAAGAAAGTCAAGAGGAACTCACAATATTTCCGGACCAAACAGTATCAGTAGGGTCTGTCTGACTCACTTAAATGTGAATTACATATAGAAAAAAAAAATTTTACACAGGAACAATGCAATGAAAGTAAAAAAGATTACAATAAAAAATACAAAAAGAAAGTAAAAAGGAAAGAAACTATCAAGTGGCAGAAAAAATACTTTTTGAAAGAAAAATTGCTGCAGGTAATAGAACATTTCAGACAAAAAACACTATATTTCTTAAAGAAAAAATAGAACATGAGACCAAAGGAGATGACAGAGATGAAAAGGCAAATGGATAAAATTTAAGCAAAAAAAGTGTGAGGGGATTATAGAAATGAAAACCACCTTAGAAACAGCAAAATATAGAACTGACACAGCAGAAAAGAATTGGTAGAATGGACTACGTTTGCAAAGATTGAAAGCAATGGAAAAGGAAAATCCTGCATGCAGTGGAAAAGGAAAAGGGATAAAAGCTATTATTAAAAGCAAGATACTAGCTATAGAAAATAAGAACACTGAGCCAACACATGCATTAACTGGTGATCTTGAAAGAAAGCAGAATTAAAAAACAAAAAAATCAAAGATATAACAGAAGAAAACTTTCCTGAAATTAAGAAATGTATCTGTCATGAATTGAAATTTTTTGTCCATTTTTAAAATTGGGTGATTTGTTTCCTAATTATTGAGTTTTGAGAATATACATACATATACTCTGGATATAAGTCCTTTATCTTCTACCTATGAACAAGGTCTATCTATTTATTTAGGTCTTTAATTTCTGTCAGCAATGTGAAAGACTTCCATATCTTTTGTCAGATTTGTTCCTAAGAATTTCATAATTTTGATGCTATTGTAAATTATGTTTTTAAATTTCAGATTTCTGATTGTACATTTCTAGAACACAGAAATATAATTGATTCTTGCATATTGATCTTGTATCTGGAAACCTGGATAAACTCACTTACTGGTTCTAGTAGGGTTTTTGTAGATTTCACCAGATTTTTTTTTCAGTAAATGATCATGTCATTTGTCTTCCTTTCCTATACAGATACTTTTTATTTTTATTGCACTGGCCAGAACCTTCAGTATGATGTTGAGAGTGGGTATTCTTATCTTGTTCCTGATCTTAGAGGAAAAGTATTCAATCTTTCATCACTAAGCATGATACTAGCTGTAGGATTTTAAGTAAACGATCCATCATGTTACAGAATTTTCCTTCTATTACGTCTTTTTTGAGAATTTTTATCAGAAATGGATGTGGGATTTTCTCAAATGCCTTTCGGCAACTATTGGTCTAATCATAGATTATCAGTTCTGTCTCCTCAACTTTGAGTCTGCTGGGCATCACCTGGGCTCCCTTCTCTGCATCATGACCTGGAAACTCTCTTAAGGCAGAAATCTTGAGGCATTTGTAGATTCAATAAAGGGTATTGACACAACTGCTTGTCACATAGGGAGAAAAGCTTGATACCTGCCTCATCCTTATAGCAAAATCAATTACAGACAAAACAAAGATTTAAATGTAAAAACAAAACCATAAATTATCAGAAGAAAACATGAGTAAATATCCACATCATCTACGAGTAGGAAAGACCCTTCTGAAAATGACATAAAACGCAGATTTAAAAATCTCACTAGTACAAAATCAAAAGCAAAAATAAACACAAAAGACAATCTTGTCTAGAACAACAGAAAAAAACACCATAAACAAAGTAAAAAGCTATACTGGGAAAAATACGTACAACTTGGATCACGGGAAAGGAGCCCTGGTGGTGCAGTGGTTAAAGTGCTGGCTGCTAACCTAAAGGTTGGCAGTTCGAACCCACCAGCCTCTCCGCAGGAGGAAGATGTGCAGTCTGCTTCCCTAAAGATTAACAACCTTGGAAACCCTGTGGGGCAGTTCTCTTTGTTCCAAGAGTTGCTATGAGTCGGAATCGACTCGACAGCAGTGGGTTTGTTTGTTTGTTTTATCATGGGAAAATGGCTAGTTCTAAATACACACACTCTCACACACACACACACACACATACACATACACACACACACAGGAGTCCCTGGGTGGTGCAAATGGTTAAACGCTCAATTATTAGCCAGAAGGTTGGTGGTTCAAACCCACTCAGTATCACAAGTTGGAATCAACTAATAACAACAAAAAATATATACACACATATATCCTAAAAATCAACACACACACATATCCTAAAAATCAACATAAAAAACTCCCTAGTAGAAAATGATGGGCATAAATTACGAATAAGCAATTCAAAGAAAAAATATAAATGACTGAGAAACATTAATATAGGCTCAACCTCACTAATCAAAAGTTCAAATTAAAGCAAAAATAAAACACCATTTTTGTTGCCTGTCAGATTTATGAAAATGAAAAAAATTGTGATATTCAGTATATAGGAGCATATTAGTTAGGGTAAGGCTGACTACTGTAACAGAAGGAACAATAAAGTGGGTTAACAAAGATGTTCCTTTCTCTTCTACCGAGTACTCCCAGTGTGAATGGTCCAGGTCAATTTGGGCAGCTTTCTAAGTGGGAGCCTTAACCTGAGCCCCAAACCTCAGCCAACCCTCTTTGGAATACCTTCCTCTAAATTTCCTAAGTCCTCCATCATGTCAGGATTGACCAGGGCCTGCACTGGCATCCGGGCAGGGTGACTCAAACCCAAAACTGGGTCCTGCGTGGGCCCCAAATCCCATTACTCCCCTTTGTGGCACACTGCAACTCTCCATGCCCATGTGTGGGGTCAACCAGAGGCCCCGAGGAACTCTGTAACTCATGCTTGTGGGGTTGCTCAGAGACCCTGCAGCCAGGCCCCTGTTCTAGGAGCATGGCTTGGAAAGGAGGTCACTTCCACTGGCAGACACAATATTTCTTTTGCGGGACTGTGTGAGATGGGGCTGTCAGAATGGTGTTGATTTGTCAGACAGAAGGAGTTCAGGGCCTTAGGTTACCAATGGTTTACCTCATTAAACGGTAAACAAATATACTTCTCTACTCATTATTCTAAACTTTCATTAATAAATCACTATACCTTACATGAGCTGATGAATTTTGTAATACAGGCAAACTCCCAGGTTATGAATGCGATCCATTCCTAAGTGTGTCTTTAAGTAGAACTTGTAGGTAAGTCCAAACAGGTGCATACGGTTCTTATTTAGCCTTACTTTAGTGCAAGCTGCTCCTTGGAAACTCCATGGGACTATTCTACTCTGTCCTATAAGGTTGCTATGAGTTGGAATTGATTCGATGGCAACGGATTTGGTTTGGGTTTTCGTTTAGTGCAAAAGAAGGGGCCCTGGTGGTGCAGTGGTTAAGTGCTCTGCTGCTAAGCAAAAGGTCGTCGGTTCAAACCCATGAGCTGTTTCGCAAAGAAAGATGTGGCAGCCTAATTTCGTAAAGATTTACAGCCTTGGAAACCCTATGGGCAGTTCTGCTCTGTCCTATAGGGTCGTTATGAGTTGGAATTGACTCGACAGCAGTGGGTTTGATTTGGGTTTTTTTTTTAGTGCAAGAAAAGGCTCGAAGCCTTTTCAGTGATTTAAAAGCTGTACTGCAGCAAGTGAAGGTGATTGCGATAAAGAATTTGTTGGAGTAGGGGTTGGTTCAATTGTTTCAAAGTGAGGGCAAATTTATGTAACATTAAAGGGCAAGAATGAATTATCCATTAAGTCAGACATTCTTAACCCGGGGACTTACTGTATATCTTAAAATTAAGTTGTTAACTTTGCAATCAGAAAGAAGTAAAGACTTTTTAAAAGACTAGAATGAACTACACCGAAGTTTTACAGTGATTGGTCCGGGTGCTGGCTTCATAAGACTGTTTTGTATTTCATATATTCTATAATGTAGTCACATGAAATTAGAAAATAATAAATTGGCCCTGGTCACATTTAGCTAGTTAGGTAGTAAAATCCAATTGTCTTTGAGTTCAAAGCCCATGGTCTTTTCTGTTTAAAAAAAGATTTAAAAAGAGATAATAAAAGATAGAAAAATGCATACAATGAAAAATAAATTTTCCTCTCACCTGTTCTTTAGCTACCTAGTTTCCTTCCCCAGAGGCAGCCAGTTAGTAAATTTCTTTGACGCCTTCAAGAGACAGAAAATCTAGCTATATGTCTGTGTGTGTATGTATGTGTGTGTATATATATGTGTGTGTGTATATTTCTTTTGAAACACAAATGGTAACGACACTCTCTCTCACACACACAGATACCCTTTTGCATTTTGCTACTTTCATTAGTACAACCTGAAGACCTAGTTGTATTAATATCAGTACATAAAGATCAGCCTCTTCATTTTTAACAGCTGCATAGTATTCTATCAAACAGATGTTTGCATCAACATTAACTAGTTGTCAAGCTATTGCTATTTCAAACAACACTGAACTGAATATCCTTGCACATATGCTTAGAAATACATGTGAGAGGATATAGATAAGATAAATTCCCAGAAGTAGATTTGCTAGTTCAAAAGGCACACTCATTTAAAACATATTGCTGTAAAGATATGTGGATGCAGGCATATGTATTCATAGGGGACACAATTACAAATACCACTTAGACATAACCAAACACCTTAAGAGACTGGTTTTCTGGGTTTGAAGGCTTAGGAACTTAGTCTCATGGGACAACTCAGTCAATTAGCATAACAGAGTTCACAAAGTTCATGTTCTGTATCCTAGTGAGGTGAGTAGAATTTGGGGTCTTGAAAGTTTGTGAGCAGCCATCTAAGACACAACTATTAAGTCTCTACTCATCAGGAGCAAAAGAGAAAGAAGGAAACCAAAGTTCTAGAGAAGGAACTAGTCTACAGGGCAAATAGCCTACAGGAACCATGGCTTCATCTACCCTGAGACCAGAAGAACTAGATGTTGCCCGGCTACAACTGCAACTACTAACTATTCTGATCAGGGCTACAACAGATGAACCTGGATAGAATGGAAGAAAAATGCAGGACAGAACTTAAATTCTTAAAAAGTCCAGACTTGCTGGACCAATTGAGACCAGAAGACTCCCTGAGACTACTGCCCTGAGATACTCTTTAACCTTGAGCTGAAACTAACCACCTTTTAGAAAAGTAACAGCAGCACACAAACTAGAGGACATTAACCATGGGTATAGTGCTCTATTAAAAAAATAAAAAACAAAACAAAACAAAAAAATTTCTATATGAGACCAAAAGGTCAACAATTACTCTAAAGCAAAGATGAGAAGATGAGGGGGCAGGGAAACTAGGGTACCAGAAACAGAACAAACAGAACTCAGTGAAAGAGAACTGACCCATTGTAAACAAGTAACTAATGTCACTCAACAAAGTGTACAGAAATTATCAAATGGGAACCTAATTTATGGTGTAAGCATTCATCAAAAACACAATAAAATACTATTAAAAAATAAAATATATTGCTAAATTGCTCACTACAGAGGTTCTAACAATTTTACACTCTCACCAATGGTGTATGTGTATTTCTCACCCTAAGCTTGCCAACCTCTTGAGTTTTGCTATTCCCTTTGCTCTCTTCAGTGTCATACACTGCCTGCCTCTGAATCCCAATTCTGGCATTTACCAGCTGTGTGACTTTGGACAAGTCAACTTAATCTCTCAGAACCTTCTTCCTCGGTGGAGATACTATCCATTTTTTAAAAGTTTCTACAAAAATTAAAGGAGATAAGTGAAAGACCAACCATTACACAAATAACATGCAGATTTTATACACAAAAATCTTGTACTTGTCCTCTACTTGTCCATTTCTATTCTTAGCAAAGCATCCGTTCAGGCTTCATTATTCAACTACTTGCTTTCATATCTCTCTCAGACTCCCCCCTCCAATCTAATGGTCAAATGAATCTTCCTGAATTCAAGTTCTAATTATGTTACTCTCCTGCTTTAAAAAAAAAAAAAAAAAATCTATAAAATTAAGAGAAACTTCTGTACCTTATCCTCCATTATCTAGGCCCATCCTACTTTCCTAAATGTTTTTTCTCACTACTGTCTTTGGCCACTGTTATAATTCCTTTAAAATACTCCAGTATAGGCAGTGTGATATTATGTGCAATGTTAAATTATTAGTGCAGTCAGTTGTCCTTATCAGTAGTTTACACTTTAGTGTTCTAAACAGAAAGCCCATAGTACAAAGGTATCTATCCAGGGCCAGATTAAGGCATGTGAAGGCAGTAAGCACTGACAATTTGTGGTGCCCCCTCTGCTTACTCACGCATTTGAATGAGATATGTCAGTCATATATATACATATGTATGTGTATATATATATGTATATATAGTGTGTATGTGTGTCTTAGCTCTCCATGATGTAACTTCTTTATAAATGAGACTATAAATCCCAGATGAGTTGTGGCAGATGAGTTGTGGGATGAAATCAAGGACACCATACATGAAGAAAGCAAAAGATCATTAAAAAGACAGGAAAGAAAAGATCAAAATGGATGTCAGAAGAGACTCTGAAACTTGCTCTTGAATGGAGAGCAGCTAAAGCAAAAGGAAGAAATGATGAAGTAAAAGAGCTGAACAGAAGACTTCAAAAGGTGGCTTGAGAAGACAAAGTAAAGTATTATAATGAAATGTGCAAAGACTTGGAGTTAGAAAACCAAGAGAAGAACAGACTCGGCATTTCTCAAGCTAAAATTGAAAAAAAATTTCAAGCCTCGAGTTGCAATTTTGAAGGACCCTATGGGCAAAAAATTGAATGACACAGGAAGCATCAAAAGAAGATGGAAGGAATACAGAGAGTCACTGTACCAAAAAGGACTGGCTGACATTCAACCATTTCAGGAGGCAAGAACTGATGGTATTGAAGGAAGACGTCCAAGCTGCACTGAAGGCAATGGTGAAAGACAAGGCTTCAGGAATTGACGGGATACCAATTAAGATGTTTCAGCAAACAGATGCAGTGCTGGAGGTGCTCAATAGTCTATGTCAAGAAATCTGGAAGACAGCTACCTGGCCACCCAACTGGAAGAGATCCATATTTGTACCTATTCCAAGGAAAGGTGATCCACAGAATGGTGAAATTATTAAACAATATCATTAATATTATACACAAGTAAAATTTTGCTGAAGATAATTCAAAAGCAGTTGCAGCAGTACATCGACAAGGAAGTGCCAGAAATTCAAGCCGGATTCAGAAGAGGACATGGAACAAGGGATATCACTACTGATGTCAGATGGATCTTGGCTGAAAGCAGAGACTACCAGAAAGATGTTTACCTGTGTTTTATTGACTGTGCAGAGGCATTCGACTGTATGGATCATAACAAATTATGGATAATATTTCAAAGAATGGAAATTCCACAACACTTGATTGTGCTCATACAGAACCTCTACATAGACCAAGAGGCAGTCGTTTGAACAGAACAAGGGGATATTGCATGGTTTAAAATCAGGAAAGGTGTGCATCAGGGTTGTATCCTTTCACCACACTTATTCAATCTGTATGCTGAGTAAATAATCCGAGAAGCGGGACTATATGAAGAACACAGCATCAGGATTGGAGAAAGACTAATTAACAACTTGCATTATGCAGATGACACAACCTTGCTTGCTAAAAGTGAAGAGGATTTGAAGCACTTACTGATGAAGATCAAAGACTACAGCCTTCAGTATGGATCACACCTCAACATAAAGAAAACAAAAATCCTCACAAAACTAGACCAATAAGCAACATCATGATAAACGGAGAAAATACTGACATCATCAAAAGATTTCATTTTATTTGGATCCACAATCAATGCCCATGGAAGCAGCAGTCAAGAAATCAAACTATGTATTGCGCTGGGTAAATATGCTGCAAAAGACCTCTTTAAAGTGTTAAAAAGCAAAGATGTCACTTTGAGGACTAAAGCGCGCCTGACCCAAGCCATGGTGTTTTCAATCACTTCATATGCATGCGAAGAAAGCTGGACAATGAATAAGGAAGACTGAAGAACTGATGCCTCTGAATTATGGTGTTGGCAAAGAATATTGAATATACCATGGACTGCCAGAAGAACAAACAAATCTGTCTTGGAATAAGTACAGCCAGGATGGAGAGACTTCCTCTCATGCACACTGGACATGTCATCAGGAGGAACCAGTCCCTGGAGAAGAACCTCATGCTTGGTAAAGTAGAGGGTCAGCGAAAAGAGGAAGACCTTCAATGAGATGGATTGACACAGTGGCTGCAACAATGGGCTCAAATACATCAGTGGTTGTGAGGATGGTACCGGACTGGGCAGTGTTTCATTGTGTTGTATACAGAGCTGCTATGAGTTAGAACTGACTCGATGGCACCTAACAACAACATATATGTGTCTTGTCTGCTTGGCCATCTGTGGGTCTTTGCTTTGGACAACTGGTGCCTTTGTTCTGTTGATGCACTAAACATTGCTTACCTTGCTTACTGGGTAATCTGTTACTGTAGCTATCAGAAGTGCTTCCACTATCCATGTATTAATACCAGACAGAGGCTTTGTCAATTAGCACAGTGAAGGTGAGCAATGGGTTTTCACTGAGAAATTAAAGGTATTAACAGCATGTATTACTAGATAGACTAACATGTCTTAGACACTCCCGGTTATCTCATGAACCAGGTATAAACCAGCAAGGCCTACAACCTTTACCCTTAGCAGTGTTTCCCAAAGTGCCAGCCCCCAACAATCCTGTGACCAGTCATTGGATCTAAGGATTTCTGGTTGCTTGATGCCCACTTAAAGGATAATAGAATTCCGCCTCTGGAATACTATCACATCTGGAACCTTTCATGCAAAGTGCGGTCAAATCATCCAAAAGGATAGAGTTAGAACCTCGTCTTCTTACATATTAAGTTATGTGAACAGTTTTGTGTCTGCTTGTAATAAATGTTTAGTAAATATCTATATGAATGGCAGAAGGCTTATTTTCATTGTAAGCTGTCAACTAGGTTGTGGGGAAATAGCTTACCCTCATCCACATTACATGTTTTTTTTTAAACAACAAAAACCCTAATAGTTGTGCACAGCCAGACTGTCTTCCGTAAGTTGGCAATAATTGGATATATTTTAATTTTAACAAAAAGGAACAATTTTAACAAGAAGGAACACCTTTCCAGTTCCTATGAAACACCCTATGACAGCCTGCCTACATATTCTGGATCCAAAATCTGTACCTTTATGAAGCCTTACAGATCCCAGGTAGATCCCATCCCTTCTCCATTCCCATAGTTTCTGGAGGGTGGATTCATATGAAGGACATTTCTTTTTATTTCTCATAGTATATAGCATAGTCCCTCGCTCATACTACATGTACATAAAAACTGAACGAAGGAATAATGGAAAAAATATGCTCAAATCATTGTCTGGGTTGGGGAAAAGAACATTCATTTCAAGCTACAATTACTGAGTGCTTACTATGTGTTAAGCACTTTTCTAGGCTCTGGGAAGGTAGTGATCAACACAAGGTTTCTGTTCTGCCTTCAGAGAGCTCATATTCTAGCTGAGGAAACAAAACAACAAAACGTATAAGAAGAAGTAGTGATAAATGCTAAGAAGAAAAATAAAAAAGGGCAAAAGGATAGCAGAGTATCTCCTGGGTGCTATTTTTAATGGAGCTGCAGTGGGGAGATAAGTAGGACCCACATCATGCAGGGCTTTGAAGTCTGTGATTAACAACTCTGGATTTTTATTCTGAGTGTAATGGGAACCTACCAAGTCTTTTCTGAAAACACTGCTAACAGGCCATAGGGTAATCAGTTATCTCCTACGGGCTGTGGCAGAGACTGATCGTCCACCAATATTTACTCTACCCTTCTTTCTTGAGTGAGAGTGGCTGGTGTTTAACTAGACACATAGCCACACAGCTAAAGAGGACATATTCAAGCTTCCCTTGCAGCTAGATCAGGCCATGTGACTAAGTTCTGGACAAGAGCAGAAGTGATATGTGCCTCTTACAGATCATGCTCCTAACAGAAATGTTCATGCGCTTCCCTCATCTCCGTTCTTGCTGGTTTGGATACAGACATGTTGGCAAAAGCTGAAGCAGCCATCTGGCACCATGAGAAGGCCCACAGATTTCTGAGGATGGCAGAGTAACAAAATAGGAGTTGGCATATCAGCCCCAGACTGTTTATGTTCTATTAAGACATAAACACCTATCTTGTAAGTTATATTTGGGTCTTTGTTACAGCTGAAGAAACCTGTACCCTAATTCAGGGGTGTATTGGAGAAGCAATGTCTTATTCATAAGAAAGGGAATTACGCAACCAGGAGCTGTTGATGGTACATCTCCAGCAATTCAAATAGACAAGGTGTCCTGGTAGCAGGTTAGCAACATGGTATTTTGGAAAAAAACATCAGACCTCGTTTTCAATCCCACTTCTGCCATTTACCAACAGACAAACTTGGAAAAGTCATAACATTGCTAATTTCCTGTTTCTTGTGTATGACAAACTATATATTAAAATGCTTATAAATATTAAATGGCATATAAACAAGTTATTATAGCATCCATTTACACAATTACTTACATTTAGGTGTATCACTGCTAGCCTTAATCCCTCAAATGAGTCCTTCCCATGACTTATGACTGAAAACAAGCGGATGACCATGAAAAGGAGATGATCTAAGTGACCCGTTAGATCCCTTGCAAGTCTAACATCTCATATTTAAAGGTAAAGAATATGTCACAAATATCACTTGGACTGAAGATTTTAAATTAAAATTTGTCTAACACATAACACTCATTGGTAGGTTCTCCCAAATCTTTACACCGGCATTATTTGTTTCAACCCATCCTTTGCCCTCCTAGTAGCCCTGTCTACCTCAACCTCCACTCCAAATGAATGGAGCTAAATGCCAAGACTGTAAGCATGCCTCTAAGAAGCAGAATGAAATGCTATCAGTTTACTAACTAAAGGCAGTCAGACAGGTAGGATGATAAAATCTGTGGGAAGAGAATGAACACCTTTCAGATGTTTCTGACCTGCCTAAAAGTAGCCAACCTATGTTCAGCTTCTCAGATGAAGCCAGGGCAACAGAGCCAGGACTATTTTTAGGCTGCTCTGAACTTCTCCAAGCCCTCTTAGCAGAATTTTTAGAAGGAAGTTAGGCTGAGTTGCCCTATTCTTTCTCTTTGGAGTTGAACAAAGCTGGGGCTTGTTGGAAAGTAACAAAATCTTCCAGCCAATCGCCAGTAATTTATTTCAGAGCAATGACCCAATAGTTAACATTAAAGAAAGTAAAATTCCCTCACACCCAACTTTTCCATTGGGAATAAAAAACAAGCCCAAATTGTCAACAGAGTCAAACCTCCCAAATGTGCAAATTCTATTTAATGAAATTTAAAGAAATAAGTTTTCTAAAGTTTATGGTTTGACTATAAAGTAACGACACGGACTGGTATCTTTAGGGCAAGTTCATCTAGTTAACTAATATTCACATTTCATGAAAGTAAACAAGATATATGAAAATAATTACATGTGTACCACCCAAAGGCTCAAAGCCTATGTCTACATCCTTTGAACAACTGACACTATCAACAAGAGAATAAAAACCTCTACATTTACTTAGAATTCTTAGATCTTGATAAATAAAATACTCAGAACATTACATTTTTCAAAATTTAAACTATGAGGGGAGAAATTTAAGTGTCTACTATGATGCTAGCTACCCTAACAGGCTCTTGATCTCATTTAATCTTCTCAACTCTGTGAATTGGTTATTATCCTCATTTCTGGGGAGCGGGGGGGAAAACTGAGCTTGTCTAAAAGCAAGTGATAAAGCCGGACTGGCTTAAAAATTTATAGTTTATTCTTAAAAATTGCTTTAGATAGTAGTTTAATATAAGAAATAATATGACTAAATGGGCTATTGGGCATGTTTTTAGCAAATCTAGGGTTTCAACCTGAAAAGTTATACTTGCCTTATAGTTTGGCTTCTTTAGTAGTAGTTTGGTTTATACTTTTTGTCACGTGTGTTTATTGCTTCTATTAGACTGTAATTTCCTTGCTGGCAGGCAAGGGCTAAATTTTCTATTCTTTTGAACACTGATAAACTGCTGAACACTGTTCTGTAAATGCTGGGCACTCAATAGATTCTTTCCCCCTCTGTAAATATGAATACCAAAATAACTCTTAAGAGGACTGAAAGTATAAAAATAGTTCTCACTTAAAATAACATACACCAAAAGAATATGAAAATATGTATTTATTACTGACAAAGTAGTTATTTCCCAGCCCAAAGCATTTTTTTTCTCAGTTATACAAGCGCGCGCACACACCCACACCCACAATAGCAGAATGAAAGTACAAATTTTTCACTGAAGGTGTATACTCCAAAGAAAATAAGCACATGTCCAAAAGACAATTAGAAAGCAGCAAGAATTTCTTTTACTTTAAATACTGAAAACCTTTTAACAGAGACTCTCTCCTTGGGCAAATCAATTAAGATTTAGTCATCAAAAACACTTGCTTGCCACCTTAAGGTTTTAATTATCATTTTATTCATCAAATCAGGCTTTTACTTGGGAGTTTTTACAATCTGTATGTAATTAAAACTTAACCTTTGCAGAAAATATATGAAGTTTTAAGTGGCTGAGACTACACTGTGTTGGACTTATTCTTTTTTATTAATGTTAAAATGATACATAATTTATCCTTCAAAGCTCAAAATTCAATGTAAAACCAAATATTATTAACTGTTCAGAAGAGAAATATAAATGCTTACAAAGTAAGGAATAATTGTTTCCGTATGTAAATTAAAATGTAACTGACCATTTTATTTTAAAACGTGCCTCATCTTCAAGTTTTTTTTCACATTGATATTCATTTTTCAGGAAGAAGATGACTGGCACTAACTTATTCAATAAACAAACTACACCAAGCACATATTAGTGAAGATATTTTGGTGGAAAATGAAATATTTAACAACAAAACCATTTGGTAACAATAGCCATTTACTAATAATATGTTACGAAGTTTTTTCAATGTTTATAAGACTTGTTCACACTAGTAAAATTGTTGTTTTAAAATATATTCATAGTTCGTGCATTAGACTTAGTTTAAAAGGGGAAAGTCCTTTCTTTTAAGATTTTAATAAAGGAAAAAAAATCTTTCTAAAGAGAAAACGTTTAAGTGAGAAGACAAACTTATGGTTCATTATTTTTTGATCTAATAAGAATATAAATTTCAGTGGCTATTTAAGAATATACAAAAAGCAAACTAAGTGCAATTCTTCGATTCATTCAGGCTGGGAAGTCAAAAAAACTACTTATCATTACCAGCACAGATCCAACCCACTGTTCAAAAACATGTCCTCAGACTAGTCTATTATCTCACAGGATTTATTTTTAAAAAGAACAGAATTTGGAACTGTTAGTTAGTATAACTCCAAAATAAATGATTTTCTAATCAAATTCTTTCATGCTGAAAGAAAATAGTTTAAACTAGATTTTGTAAGATAATGGGGTAGACCAACACTGTAAGGAACCTACAAGCTTAAGTTCTAAGAACATTATGGTTTTAAACAAATCAATACTTTTCCTTCACTCTTTACATAACATTTAGAAATTTCAAATATAAATCGTAAAAACCAGTATATGAAATCTTCAGAAAAATCTTACTAAAAATAATTATAAAAATGCTTTAGAAATTTAAGATGTAAAATACAACTGACTTTAAATTAAACACACACACACACACACACACACACACACACTTTACAGGGCTACTCTTTAAAAACCCTGGTCACCTGATTCTATTCTTTGTCAATCTTTTGGTTGCATTTTGCATCATCTGTGACCACCTTGTACCATTTCAAAGATGTCCAGCTATCATTTTTAAACCCCAGTGCGTCTTTATCCATTGAAATACCAATACAATTATAGCATCAAGTTTCATAAAACTTTTTTAAAAGGCCCATAAAATTCCATTGCCTAGTGGAGACAAGGTAATCTTTTTTAATAGGAAGAAATGAATAGCTTTATCATAAATTATTATTATACACTTTAGAAATTTCCATATCAATTTTAAGAGAAAACTATGACTTTGGCTCTAGAGCCAACTTTAGGTTCTAAAAGCAATTAAAAGTTACTCTGCAATTAAAACTCAGGGTTACCATGTCAACTAAACTTCTTGTGACTGATAACCCCTTCTACTGTACCTCTGACTTGCAACAGTAAATACCTTTTAACATGGGAACCCAACGACTCACAGTCAGAGTGCTAAGGACTCAAGTTCAACCATGACTGAAGAAGATTTAATTTTTACTACCAGATGATGTTCCAGAGAAAGACGTTTCTATGGTCTCCATTTCATTGACCCACTTGTATTTAAAAGCAGGTTTCCAAAAATAACCGATCTTTCAGTTTAATGAAAATCCTAGCTTTTATTCAGTTGAGCTGTACTTATGAAGAGAATTTCACAGAAAAATTCCAAAGTCCCCTCTTTTTGCTTTTATTGAGAAGGCTGAGTGACTGTGATACGGCGCCGCCGCCTTTGGAAAGCCTTTAAATTCCATCTGTTTGGTTCCAGCATATGAGGACCATTGTAGACAAATAATATGGTCATCTTTTCAGAATATGGAAGATTTTGCAGGAGCTGTGTTTAAAGAGATAAAATGTCATATATTAAGAAGCCTAATATTCCAACTTTTCATGTATACAATCAAATCTATTATTTTATTTGTAATATGAACGAAACTCTTATGAAGCTCTCAAATACCTTAATATATATTCTGCCAGACTGGAATGCTTACCTGGATTAGTATACCTGAAACCTGGCCTAAGGAATATGCCCGGGAGCCCTACAGATCCAAGGGCCAAATGGGATCATACAACTTCCCAGGTAGACTCTGGAAAAGAATATATCCTCCAGAATTTTCCCAGGATAGATACTTTCATTCATTCATCCAAATACTTCTCAAGCAATAGCTATGGTCAGGCACTGTAACAGAGTGGCACCCTGAAATGTGTACAACAGGGTGGTTTGGTTTATAGATCAAGGTGTTTGGTAAGCAATAGGTTATTAATAGATCTGGCTATTCCATAGAGTATCTGCTGAAAAAATATCACACAGATTATTACTATTTATAACAATGTGAATTTAGGATGGACTCTCCAGTGAAGTTCTTCATGAATAGTTAATTAACAAAGAAAAATCTGATTACATTCATACATATTCTATGTATATCAGTTTTATAATTTACTCACACCACTAGATTGTACCAAAAGAAAATTTCCTATTACAATGGTTCTAGCTTATGAAATATCCTTTATAAAGATTATTCTGCGTTTATTAAAGTCAATCAGAGGGTAGTGGATGTTGGGGTAGTTATGATTTCCTCTGGGACAGGGCAGCAGCAGTGGTGAATAAGGAGGAAGGGCAGTATATGTCAAGACAGATCTTTCTGGGGAAATGGAGAGGGTAGAGTTCTAAGGGTTGCATTCCCCAGTCATTTTTTTGTGCTAAAAGAGGAGCTATTCCAGAAGAGGAGTGAGTGCCAGGTGCAGGGAGGAAATCTTAGTTCTAGAACGTAATACTATGCCTTCTATGCTTCTTCCTCTGATAATGAGGTTTCTGATTAAGTATGTCACTGGAACTTGTCCCCTTTATTAATATAAGTATTACTGTAATATTTTCAGTTCCTTTCTTGGGAGTGTTCCTGTTCGTATTTACATGTTGGGTTAAAATCTGCTACATGATTAAGCCACAGGGGACTTCTGAGTATATGAGCACTTTTAGGTTACTCATTACCTACCTTTGGTGTAATAAAGAAGTACTGAGATGTGTTTTCTTTACAGGCAGTCTTTACAACCATTTCAAATACTCTCCGTTCATTGATCGGGTCCATTCCCTTAACAATAACAATAATAATGATTACATCTATCTCAATCACATGACACATAAGACCCAAGTAAAAGAACAATCACTATACCTGATTGATTTCATCAACTACTCTGAATGGACATCTATTAAGCTCCTGAAGTGCCATCAAGTATAACATGGTAGAAACACTTCTTTCACCTCCACTCTGATGATAAGGAGTTAATTCATGCAGTTGAGTAGTATCGCGAAATTTGACTCTAATTCGAATTCCGTATTTATCATAGTCGTCCTATAAAACATTTAAAAGTTTGATAAAAGATGAGTTTTATCTGTAATCTCATAAAATTGTTTAAAAACAGACTGCCTAAACCAATTGTAAGAGTAAAGAACTTAACATTTAGCGATCTAGTTTGAAGCGAAAACAATAAAATATCAAGGAACAAGTTGCTATCTAAAAGCTTTAGAGGTCCCAAAGTGATCTATTTAGACAAGGAAAATATTAATAAGAAAAATCAATCTTTTCCCTCCTTTCATATCATTCTTTTCTATTTCAGTAGTAGGTTTTTTCAAAAGTTTTTAGAAATTACTGACTGAAGCACCCTATCATGGAAAGGTACTATCTATTCTAGCTGTAAATTGCTACGTTTTTAAACTATAGGTGAAAATTAAAACATAATGAAATGTCATGCCACTTTCTGCTACAGGCACCTCTGTATACCACTGCAGAGGGTCAAGAGTCCTCCCTACTTCACTTAGTTGGTTAAGAAAATAGATACAGGCTATAGGAGCCCTAGTGGCATAGTGGTTAATGTGCTCAGCTGCTAACTGAAAGGTCTGCATATCGAACCCACCAGCCGATCCGTGGGAGAAAGATATGGTAGTCTGTTTCTGTAAAGACTTAAAGCCTTGGAAACTCTGTGGGGCAGTTCTACTCTGTCCTATAGGGTCGTTATGAAGTCGGAATGGACTCGATGGCAATGGGTTTGGTTTTGGTTTTGACGTGAATACTCTGAAAAATTATTTAGATTAGGTCAAATATACATACACAATACTTAGCAAAAACCCCACCAGATAATTAGGTGCTCAATAAATATTTGTTGTAATGGATGCATTCAGTCTTCTGTAAGTTTTACTAAAACTGAGGCTCTAAGGCTTACTTATTGCCCTTATCAATGTCATTTCTAGGTCAGATTCAGAATCACCTTAAAAAGGAGATATATAATTTACTAATTAATGGTTAACTATTTAATAGAGCTTTATGGTCCAAGATGGCACTGATCCACAGAGATATAATGTAAGCTATGTAAACAATTAAAGAATTTCTACAAGCCACATCAATTTAAAATATCAGAGATATTTCACATTCTTTTTTTCATATGACGTGTTCAAAATTTTATACTTACAGCATATTTTCCACATTTCAAGTGCTCAATAGCCGAATGTGCTCAGTGGCTACCACATTGGATAGCATAGGTCTATGATTAACAATAAGAACTTTTACAAAAATTTAAGTCTCTTTTATTTTCTGAGAATCAACACACACATAACTGCCAATGGAAAGAGTCAATCAGTGCTGTTACATAATTTCGAGGGGAATTAATTACCTCTCCCTCAAATGTTTATACACTGAAAAATTCTAGAGTTAAAATTCTACAATTAAAATTCTAGAGTTCTGCTTTATTAACTCAACAAAATCGTAAATGATGAAACATCAATCTTGCAAGAATATTGATAATGTGCAAATAAATGTCCCTCTTTTTTCAAAGATAATATAACTAGAATGTAGATTTTATAACAAATTTTAGAATTAAAAATCTTATTTTTTTATATTTTTTCCTTTATTATTGTACTTTAGATGAATGTTTACCGAACAAACTAGCTTCTCATTAAACAATCAGTACACATACTGTTTTGTGACATTGGTTACCACCCCCACAACATGTCAACACTCTCCCTTCTCAACCCTAGGTTCCCTATTACCAGCTTTCCTATCTCCTCCTGCCTTCTAGCCCTTGCCCCTGGGCTGGTGTGCCCCTTTAGGCTCGTTTTGTATTATGGGCCTGTCTAATCTTTGCTGAAGGGTGAACTTTAGGAGTGACTTCATCACTAAGCTAGAAGTGTGTCCGGGGGCCATACTCTCGGGGTTTCTCCAGTCTTTGTCAGGCCAGTAAGTCAGGTCTTTTTTAAAATTCACATCTCTTAACCACAAATGTAAAGATTCTGGTAGGCTAACAAATTATAGAAATACCACTTTTAATTTGTTTATCCCCCCTAAAACAAACCAAAACAAATAAACGACAACAATGAGTTTATAAAAGTTATGACGACCAAGGTTTTACTTTGTAACTTACATATTGTATGTCTTCCATAATAACTTTCTTAAGTATGTCATTTCTTAAGTATAGCAGCTTTGTTTATCAGAGTTTGTTTTTGGCTCTGCAATCTATTCTGTGCTTTCTGGCCCATTCTAGCTTCCTCCATCTCAACGGAGGCTCTGACTAAAGAAGGTGGTTCTAGAATCATGACTGGGGAGACCAGAATAGAAGCATTCTAAGGGGGAGGCTGAGAAGAGGTAAGAAGGTCCATTTTCCAGGGGTCCAAGGTTAGATAGGAGAATGGCAATGAAAAAGTTGATGAGAATCATCTCTATGGTACTGTAGTTATGATTTAAAACACGGAAAAGAAACAGCATAAGATAAAGCTACAGCAACAAACAATAGGGCCTAGACTGTGTTGCTGTTAGGTGACATCAAGTAACTTCCAACTCATAGCAACCCTATGAACAACAGAAGGAAACACTGCTGGTCCTGTGCAATCCTCACAATTTTTGCTATGTTTGAGCCCACTGTCGCAGCCACTTGGGTCAATCCATCTCGTTAAGGGTCTTCCCCTTTTTCACTGACCCTCTACTTTACCAAGCATGATGTCCTTCTGTAGGGACGGGTCCCTCCCGATAACATGTCCAAAGTACGTGACATGAAGTCTCACCAACCTCACTTCTAAGGAGCATTCTGGCTGTACTTCCAAGACAGATTTGTTTGTTCTTCTGGCAGTCCATGGTATATTCAATACTCTTTGCTAACACCATAATTCAAATGCATCAATTCTTTGGTCTTCCTTATTCATTGTTCAGCTTTTGCATGAATACCAGGCAATTAAAAACACCATGGCTTGGGTCAGGCGCACCTTAGTTTTCAAGGTGACATCTTTGCTTTTAACACTTTGAAGAATAGTCTTTTGCAGCAGATTTGCCCAATGCAATATGTTGTTTGATTTCTTGACTGCTGCTTCCGCGGGGACTGACTGCGGATCCAAGTAAAATGAAATTCTTTTTTTAAATTTTTTCCCATACAAAAATTCATACATACATTGTTATGTGATGCTAATTGCTCTCCACATACTGTGACAGCACACTCCTCCTTTCTACCACTGATTCCCTATGTCCATTCAACCAGCTCCTAACCCTCTCCGCCTTTCCATATCACCACCACCATACAGAAGCTGCCTATTTAGTCTCCTGTATCTACTTGAGCAAAGAGGCACACTCCTCACGAGTATCACTTTATGTCCCACAGTCCAGTCCAATCCCTGTCTGAAGAGCTGGCCTCAGAAACTGTTTTAGTTCTGGGCTGATAGAGAATCCAGGGGCCATGGCTTCCGGGGCTCCTCCAGTCTTAGTCAGACCAGTAAGTCTGATCTTCTTACTAGAATTTGAGTTCTGCACCCCACCTTTCTCCAGCTCCATCAGGGACTCTCTGTTGTGTTCCCTGTCAGGGCAGTCATTGGTAGTAGCTGGGCACCACTGAGTTCTTCTGGTCTCAGGCTGATGAAGTCTCTGGTTTATGTGGCCCTTTCAGTTTCCTGGGCTAATACTTTCCTTGTGTCTTTGGTGTTCTTCATTCTTCTTTACAGCAGGTGGGTTGGAACCAACTGATGCATCTTAGATGGCCACTTGCTAGCTTTTAAGACCCCAGACAGCACTCACCAAAGTAAGATGCAGAATATCTTCTTAATAAGCTTGGTTATGCCAATTGACCGAGATGTCCCCTGAAAGCATGGTCCCAAACCCCTAACCCTGCTACTCTATCCCTCAAAATGTTTGACTGTATTCAGGAAACTTCTTAGCTTTGGTTTAGTCCACTTGCGCTGACTTCCCTTGTAGTGTGTGCTATCCTTACCTTCACCTAAGATAATTCTTATTATCTAGTTAGTAAAGAACCCTCACCCCCCCTGCCCAGCCTCATAACCATCGAAGAATGTTTTCTTCTGTGTTTAAACCTATTCTTGAATTCTTATAATAGTGGTCTTATACAATATTTGTCCTTCTGTGACTGACTAAATTCATTCAGCATACTGACCTCCAGCTTCCTCCATGTTATAAGATGTTTCACGGCTTCATCGTTGTTCTTTATCATTGCGTAGTATTCCGTTGTGTGAATATACCATAATTTGTTTATCCATTGGTCCGTTGATGGGCACCTAGGTTGTTTCCATTTTTTTGCTATTATAAACAGTGCTGCAATGAACATGGGCGTGTAGATATCTATTCCTGTGACGACTCTTATTTCTCTAAGATATATTCCAATGAGCAGGATACCTGGATCATATGGTACTTCTATTTCTACCTTTATAAGGAAGTGCCAAATCGATTTCCAAAGTGGTTGTACCATTTTACATTCCCACCAACAGTGTATAAGTGTTCCAGTCTCTCCACAACCTCTCCAGCATTTTTTTGTGTTTTTTGCATTAATGTTAGCCTTGCTGGGGTGAGATGATATCTCATTGTAATTTTGATCTGCATTTCTCTAATAGCTAATGATCGTGAGCATTTCTTCATGTGTCTGTTAGCCGCCTGAGTATCTTCTCTGGCGAAGTGCCTGTTCATATCCTTTGCCCATTTTTTAACTGGGTTGTCTTTCTGTTTTTGAGGTGTTGCACTATCTTGTAGATTTTAGAGATTAGATGCTGATTGGATTTATCATAGCCAAAAAATTTTTCCCAGTCTGTAGGCTGTCTTTTTACTCTTTTGGTGAAGTCTTTTGATGAGCATAAGTGTTTGATTTTTAGGAACTCCAAGTTATCTAGTCTCTCTTCTGGTGCTTGTGCATTGTTACTTATGGTTCGTACTGTGTTTATGCCATGTA
>NW_004443974.1:18874885-18876227 GCF_000243295.1 Trichechus manatus latirostris | reverse complement strand
CTTTTTCTTAAGCTCTTGGAGAATTCTGAGTATTAGAGTTTTGAATTCCCTATCAGGTAGTTCTAGTGCCTTTTCTTCCACTGGAAAGTCATCTGGTGTTTTATTTTGGACACCTACTGGAACCATCCTGTCCTGTTTTTGTAAATGTTTTGATATTGTCTGCTGTCTTCAGGGCATTCAGTAGTTATTTTTCTCATTTTTGATTTTAGATTTGCTTGTTTCATCCTTTTTTTTTTTAATTTGGCTATGTCTGAGCAGGTGGACTGTGTGTTATTTATTGTTTGCTCCTCTGTGGGCCTGATACTTTTCGCCTCCTTCTCTAATTGGCAGGGTCAGTCGCTCAGATATGGTACATGCAGGGCAGGTCTAGCTGAAGAGGAGTTGCTGGGATGGGTTGTTTGTGGCAATTAGTACAGCCACCAGGGCGGGTCAGTAATCCATGCAGGGCAGGTTCCAGTAGGCCGTGCCTGTGCTGCTTGGTGGTGTGATGTTAAGTACACGGTGCAGGTAGGCAGGATGGAGGGGTGAGATTGTGACGTGTGGAGCTAAGATGGGTATGGGAGAGAGGAGAGAGGAACACGAGCTAAAAACATACAAACAAAAAAGGGTGCTAGGGGAGCTTGCCATTGGAGTGGAGAGATGAGAGACTATGAAATGGAGAAAAACAAAAAGGGGAGGAAGAAGAAAACAATGAATAAATAAAAATTGGAAAGAAAAAAGAAAAGAAAAGCTCCCAGGGATCCCACTAGTGCAGCTACGAGGTCTGGGCAAGTTTTTCCCAGGTGTTAAAGTACAGCCTGGCTGGAAAGCGTAGAGGTGTCACACAGTGCCAGGTATTAAGGGGACAGGAAGAGAAGGAAGGTATAAAGAGATGAGAAACTGAGTAATGAAGAAAGAGAAAAAGGGAAAAACAGGGAAAACAAAACAAAATAAAAAAAAAGAAAAAGAACAAGAAAAACCATCAAAAACAAACAAACAAACAAAAAAAAAACCCCCACGAAAAAAGAAATGCGCTCAGGGATCCTTCTGCCTGTTTGTGCAAGCTGAGGGGGTAGGTCCCAAGCTGCGCAGCACTGCCCAGCCAGAACGGGCTCCCAACTCGAGAAAAGAAAAAGAAACCAAACAAACAATTCAAAACAAACAAACAAAAAAAGGCCCAGGATCCCACCAGCGTGGCAGCACAGACCAGGAAGCAGATCCACACTCAAACGGAGCTTCACAGCCCCTCAGGAAGAAGCAAAGATGGCGCATGAAGCCAGGTATTTGAGCGGAAGGAGGGGGAGGTGGTGAATGAGAGATAAGGAAGAAATCAAAAGAAGCAGAAAAAAGCAACACCAGCAGC
>NW_004443974.1:18781820-18874118 GCF_000243295.1 Trichechus manatus latirostris | reverse complement strand
CAAAGGTTCTGGTAGGATGTGTTTTCATTCTCATTTGATTCTATGAATTTCTTTATTCCACCCTTAATTTCTTCTATAACCCAGTAGTTTTTGAGCAAGGTGTTGTTCACTTTCCGTGTGTTTGATTTTTTTCCTTGCTTTTTGTGTTGTTGATTTCTACTTTTATGGCTTTATGGTCAGAAAAGATGCTCTGTAATATTTCGACGCTTTGGATTTTGTTAAGGCTTAGCCTAACATGTGGTCTATTCTGGGGAATGCTCCATGTGGCGTTGGAAAAGAAAGTATACTTAGCTGCTGTTGGGTAGAGTGTTTGGTATATGTCTATGGGATCAAGTTGGTTGATTGTAGCATTTCACTCTTCCGTATCTTTGTTGAGCTTCTTTCTGGATGTTCTGTCCTTCACCAAAAGTGTGTTGAAGTCTCCTACTACTATTGTGGAGCCGTCTCTCTCTCTTTTCAGTACCACTAGAGTTTGTTTTATGTATTTTGGAGCCCTGTCGTTGGGTGTATAAATATTTATTATACTTATGTCCTCCTGGTGTACTGACCCTTTAATCATTATATACTATCCTTCCTTATCCTTTGTGGTGGATTTTACTTTAAAGTCTATTTTCTCAGAGATTCATATTGCCATTCCTGCCCTTTTTTGAGTGCTGTTTGCTTGATATATTTTTTTCCATCCTTTGAGTTTTAGTTTGTTTGTGTCTTTAAGTCTAAGGTGTGTCTCTTGTAGGCAGCATAGAGACGGATCATACTTTTTTTCCAATCTGTCACTCTCTCTTTATTGGTGCATTTAGTCCATTTACATTCAGTGTAATTATTGATAGTTATGAGTTTAGTGCTGTCATTTTGATGTCTTTTTTGGTGTGCTGCTCACAGCTTCTTTGTTCCACTTAATTTTCTGTGCTGAGTCACTTTTCTATATGTATTTTCCTTTCATCTTTTTCCTTCTTGTTGATTTTGTGTTTGCTGAGTCTTTATATTTTTCCAGTTTTTTATTTTGACTTGTAGGACTGTTAGTTTCCTTTGTGGTTACCTTAATATTTACCTGTATTTTTCTAAGTTTATAGCAGTCTCTTATTTCTTTATATCGCCTTGACTTCTTCTCCATATGAAAAATCTATGTCTACGTTTTTGAAGTCCCTTTTTTTTTGTTTTAATGTTGTCATCTTTTACATATTAACATCTGTTTCCCCATTTTCAGTGTTTTAGCTTTGACTTACTTTTGTGACTTCCCTATCTGGGTTGATATCTGGTCGCTCTATCCTGTGTTCTAGTCTTGGGTTGTTACCTGATGTTACTGATTTTCTAACCAAAAGACTCCCTTTAGTATTTCTTGTAATTCCGGTTTGGTTTTTGCAAATTCCCTAAACTTCTGTTTATCTGGAAATACCCTAATTTCACCATCATATTTGAGAGACAGTTTTGCTGGATATATAATTCTTGGCTGGCAGTTTATTTCCTTACAGGCTTTATATACGTCAACCTTTTGCCTTCTTGCCTGCATAGTTTATGCTTAGTACTCCAAGCTTATTCTTATTGACTCCCCGTTGTAGATGACTTTTCGTTTAACCCTAGGTGCTCTTAAAAGTCTCTCTTTCTCTTTGGTTTTGGAAAGTTGGATTATAATATGTCTTGGTGACTTTCTTTTGGGATCTACCTTATGTGGGGTTCAATGAGCATTTTGGATAGGTATCTTCTCATCTTTCATGATATCAGGGAAGTTTTCTGCCAACAAATCTTCAACAATTCTCTCTGTATTTCCTGTTATCCCCCGTTCTGGTACTCCAATCATTTGTAGGTTATTCCTCTTGATAGCGTTCCCACATAATTCTTAGGGTTTCTTCATTTTTTTAAATCCTTTCGTCTGATTTTTCCTCAAATAAGTTGGTGTCAAGTACTTTATCCTTCAGTCTCACTAGTTCTGACTTCCATTGCCTCAATTCTGCTCCTATGTCTTTCTATTGAGTTGTCTAATTCTGACATTTTATTGTTAATCTTCTGGATTTCTGATTGCTGTCTCTCTATGGATTCTTGCAGCCTGTTAAATTTGTCATTATGCTCTTCTCTAATCTTTTTAATTTACTCTACTGTGTGTTCTGCATTTTGCTTAACTTCCTTCCTAATTTCTTAAAGAGTTCTGTATATTTATCTTTTTTATTCCTCCTCTGGAAAATTTCTAGATTCTTCATTTTGGGAGCTTGCTGAAGCCACCATGGATTGCCTCTTTATGTGATTTGACATTGACTGCTGTCTGCGAGCCATCAATAAGTTATTGTATTTATTTTATGTTTGCTTACCGTGTCCTAGCTTCTTGTTTTGTTTTGATATGCCCAAATATGCTGCTCATATGAGCTAGTTTGATTATTGGCACCTTTGAAGCTCTAGTGTCCTGTCACCACGTGGTTATATCTGTTACAGGTATGTGAGCTCAGGAGTCCACCCACTCCTCCTGTATGGATTCAGCTCAGGTGCCCAGGTAGATAGACACCAAGTGTGTGGTACAGGCTCTCACTTACAGTCTAGACAGGTATGGGTGATTGGTGCAGGCACAGGCATCTGGCTGTGGCACGGCGACACTCTTAGCAAGGCAGGGGGCTGACGTCTGCCCCTGAGTGTCCAGGAGGAAGGCATGTTCCTGTTCCCTAGAGCACGTAGGTAGGTGGGTTTTGCAGCCGGACTATGAGCAGCTAATGCTGTTGGCTGTAAGGACTGGGGGGCAGCACCTCTTATTTATGGGCCCCTATCACAGGTGGCTAGGTGGCATGGGTGGAGCCACCAGTCTTCAGGCCCTTGATGTGGGTAGGTGAAGATCCTGCTTAATGGGCAGAGGAGTGTCAAATGTCAAGAACCTGCCATTTCACAGCTGAAACAGTTGAAGTTAGACTTCCAGTATATACCTTGCTGTACTGTGGTAACGAGGGCCTACGCTGCTGGAATGGGTCCACACAAGTCTCTGCAGGGGGAAAGCCACTCAAAGTCTGTGGATCCCTTATGCCTCTGCCTAGGCAAAGGACCTGTGCCTACCTTGGGTTCCTGGCTTAGGGGAGCCAGCAGTTTATTTTTTCCCCATTCGTTAATTTGTTCATACTCCAAGGCAGGGAGAATGGCTCCAGCTATGTGACAGATCCTACTTCTGGCCCAGGGGACTCAGCAATTGCTGAAGCCGGTCCAGGACCCAGTGCAGAGCTGGGAGCACGGAGGTAAATGGGAGAGAAGTTGTTCCCTAAGGGGGGTGTTTTTGATCCGCACGGTATGCCGTATGCAAGTACTTATCTTTCACCGATCCAGGGCTGCTTCTCACTGATTCTGGGTGGCCGTGTAGACTCTTTGGTGCTGGGTCTCTCCCGGTGCAGAAAACGTGCCTCCCGTGCACCAATGCTTGCCTGCCTCACCGCTCACCCCCAAGCTGATCAGGCCTGAACAGCTCAGGCTCTAGCCAGGTCAGGTCTGGCAACTCCTCGCTGCTTCCAAACTGTCTCTCCCTCCCCCTGCCACTCAGTCCAGTTCCTCAACTCTGCCTTTGATGTTCAGGGCTCCCAGACTGCCATATATAATAGATTCACTTGTTTTTTCAGCTCTTTGTTGTAAGAGGGTCCACAGGAAGTGTCTGACTACTCTGCCATCTTCGCCCCGCCTCTAAAATGAAATTCTTGATAACTTCAATATTTTCTCCAGTTATTATGACACTGCTTATTGGTCCAATTGTGAGGGTTTTTGTTGTCTTTATGTTGAGGTGTAATCCATACTGAAGACTGTAGTCTTTAATCTTTATCAATAAGTGTTTCAAGTTCTCTTGCTTTCAGCAAGCAAGGTTGTGTCATCTGCATATCGCAGGCTGTTGAGTCTTCCTCCAAATCTGATGATCCGTTTTTCTTCATGCAGCCCAGTTTCTTGGATTATCTGCTCAGCATACAGACTGAATACTATGGTGAAAGGAAGTAATCCTGAAGCACACCTTTCCTGATTTTAAACCAGGCAGTATCCCCTTGTTCTGTATGAACGACTGCCTCTTGGTCTATGAATAGGTTCCTCATGAGCACAATTAAGTGTTATGGAATTCCCATTCTTCGCAATGTTATCCATTAATTTGTTATGATCCACACAGTTGAATGCCTTTGCGTAGTCAATAAAATACAGTTAACACCTTTCTATTATTCTCTGTTTTCAGCCAAGATCCATCAGACATCAGCAATGATATTCCTCGTTCCACACTCTTCTGAATCCAGCTTGAAGTTCTGGTAGCTCTCTGTCGATGTACTGCCGCAACCACTTTTGAATAATCTTCAGCAAAAGTTACCTGCATGTGATATTAATATTGTTTGATAATTTCTGCATTTTGTTAGATCACTTTTCTTTGGAATGGGCACAAATAAAGATGTCTTCCAGTTGGTTGGTCATGTAGCTGCCTTCCAAATTTCTTGGCACAGATGAGTGGGCGCTTCCAGTGTTGCACCCATTTGCTAAAACATCTCAACTGGCATTCTGTCAATTCTTGGAGCTTTGTTTCTTGCCAATGCCTTCAGTGCTGCTTGGACTTCTTCCTTCAGCACCATGGTTCTTGATCAAACGCTACCTCCTGAAATGGCTGAAGGTAGATCAACTGTTTTTGGTATATGACCTAGATTAAAGAATGGGATTTCTATGACAGGTCAAGTCCACAAGCTACATTCTGTTTACTTGATCATATTTAGGTCTTATCTGGTCAAGCTGTTTGATAAAGACTCTGCAGTTACTGTGAGTCTCATCAAGCTATTCATAAGCAAATTTTCATCCTATAAAAGCTATACCTATTCACCAGACCTATTCAGTCAGTATGCTGAACAAATAATCCGAGAATCTGGAGTATATGAAGAAGAACGGGGCATCACGATTGGAGGAAGACTCTTTAACAACCTGCATTATGCAGATGAAACATCTTGCTTGCTGTAAGTGAAGACGACTTGAAGCGCTTACTAATGAAGGAGAAAGACCACAGCCTTCAATATGGATTACACCTCAAAATAAAGAAAACAAAAATCCTCACAACTGGACCAATAAGCAACATCATGATAAACAAAGACTGAGGTTGTCAAGGATTTCATTTTACTTGGATCCACAATCAACACCCATGGAAGCAGCAGTCAAGAAATCAAAGACGCATTGCATTGAGCAAACTGGCTGCAAAAGACCTCTTTAAAGTGTTGAAAAGCAAAGATGTCACCTTGAGGACTAATGTGTGCTTGACCCCTAACCCAAGCCATGGTGTTTTCAATCGCCTCACATGCATGAGAAAGCTGGACAATGAATAAGAAAGACCGAAGAAGTACTGACGCCTTTGAATTGTGGTGTTGGCAAAGAAAACTGAATATACCATGAACTGCCAGAAGAATGAACAAATCTGTCTTGGAAGAAGTAAAACCAGAATGTTCCTCAGAAGCAAGGATGGCGAGACTACGTCTCACATACTTTGGACATGTTATCAGGAAAGGATCAGTCCCTGGAGAAGGACATCACGCTTGGTTAAGGAGAGAGTCAGTGAAGAAGAGGAAGACCCTCGACAAGACGGGACTGACACAATGGCTGCATAAATGGGCTCAAGCATAGCAGTAATTGTGAGGATGGAGCAGGATCGGGCAGTTTTCGTTCTGTTGCTCACAGGGTCGTTATGAGTTGGAACTGACTAGACAGCACCTAACAACAACATAAAAGCTACATAACTTTTACAGGAGAGGCAGTATTTAAGAGCTTAGGCTCTGGGGTCAGGTATGGAGTTTGCTTCTCAATTTTGCCACTTGCTAGTCAGTTAGTAACCTTTAGTAAAGTTACTTTATCTTTAAAGTTTCAGCTTCTTTGTTTTCATAGGGACAATAAAGTACCTACTTCATAGGATTGTTGTGAGGATTAAACAACAAACTCAAAAGTGTTAGCATAGTGCCTGACACAGAGGAAGCATATTATATATTAGTTATTATTATTACTATAATACATCCCTTAATTCTAAAAGCCCAAAGACTGGGCAGATGACAATTACTGTAGCAAGGTCTAGTATCTTACTAGCACCTGAAAGTGAAATGACGTTCTCACGTGAAGTAACTGAAGAAGTCATGGGACAAAGCTGTTAAAGGGCAGAAGGTGCTTTCTTGCTTTAAATTTACATAACTAAAATGCAAAATTATCAAGGTATAAATAAAATAATTATTTTCTTTATTGTCTTTTCTTATTTTAAAATAACTTTTACTATGGAAATAATTCCAACATATACCAAATTAGAACACTAAAATGAGCCCAAGCAACCATATTACATACGATGAAAACACAGTCATTCTTGTTTCACGTGTAACTCCACCCATGTCTCCTTTTCAAGTGAAATCCTAGCTCATCTCTTTACACACTACTTAACAGCAAACTTATTTTACCCAAAATGGCAATGTATAAACTTTTAGCTCAAGAAATTAGTAACAAATTTTCAAATATTTCCATTCGTGTGAAATTCTCTTAAATTCTTGACCAAAGGAAAACCACTGATACATACTATATTTCAATTATGTTTGCCAATTTGTGAATGACTCTTTAAACTTGGGCAGTTGTAGATTTATGAAGCAATGCATTTGTTTATCACAGCTGACTTATCATTACTTAGACCAGATATAAAAAGAGCTAGTAAGGTATTAGTCACTAATCTCAAGTCATCAAGGGGAAAAAAAAAAAAAGCAACCCTGATGGAATCCCATAGGCGGTCTTTAAGTGTAACTCTAAGTAAACAAGTAACTTACTCGTATTTTTAGTACATAGTTAAAATGACTTGCGAAGAAACATATATGAAACGCACTTTTACCTCATTGTCTGTATGAAGATCAACTTCACCAGCACACTGCATAGAACTAAAAAAACTGCTGAATTTTTCATTAATTTTTTCTACCAGCTCTTTTAAAGGATTTAGCCATCTTTCTTTCACCTACAATTAAAAACAATATAAAAACACAATTTAAAAGAAATGCTACTATATTCCAATACAAAATTTCACAAAAAACAAATTTAACAGCAATATCAATTTGGCCATAAGAACACACACTGCACTTTTTTCTCTTAAAAGCGTATCATTCCATTTTACATTAGTCTAATTCTCATATCATTAATGATAAGTGTATGATAAAAAAAGACAAAAATTAAACAATTACCTGTGAAATGTTTTCCCTGTATTTATCCAGTTCAACTTTCTTTCTCTTTAGTTCCTCAGTTAATTGTTCTATTTCTTCTTCTCTTTTTGTGTATTCCTCAACAACCTGGCAGGAAAAAAAAAATTAAATCTACCAAAGGATAAAATTAGATAAAATTTTGCATCAATTAAAATCTTAACTGAAAATACCAATTGTGTTGTATTGTTTGTATGCAATTAATTTATGTTCTTATAACATACTGAAAATGCCGTTTTTGTATCCTTGAAAAAATATTAGACATTACAGTATTTCAGGTTAGCCCAACTACTATCCTTTTTATAAAGAAAAGGCACAGAACACTGTGTTCCTTAGGAAGAATCTATTTAAAATTCTAATAGATTCAGAATCTGGCATTTAAAGCACATTGTTCCTGCTGTCTAGCTTATTATTACCAAGAGCTCTGGTACAGAGTGGGAGGCAAGTACTAGAGGGAAGTGTGTGTGTGTGTGTGTGTGTGTGTCTGTGTGTGTGTGTGCAGAGGTGGTGGTGGTGACTGTTGCAGAATGGGAACAGGAAAAGAGGCATACTGTAGGATTTAGTCCTGTGAAGCAAGACGCTCTTGATCTTTCTTCAGTTAATAAAGCATCAATTTCATCCAATGTGTTCGGAAGATCTTGGAAAGCCTAAAGGAAAAAAATTGTCCATCATTACTGATAGTATAGTAAAAATACATTCAAATGGTTTAACGAAAAATTATCTGCTGAGTAGCTACTACGTGATCAACAGCATGCTAACAAACAACAACAATACAAAGGAATTATAAACAGGGTTTTTTGCCTTCAAAAAGCTCACACTTTAAGAGACTACAAAACGTACACACTTAATAACACTGGATAACACCTTAAGGCAGTGTATTGATGCTGAAAATTAAAATAAGTGTACACATCATATAGGCTATGGGAATTTAGAGAAAGGAAGTATCAGTTCATGCTACAAGAGAGTTAAGAGAATTCAGAGACCTAGAATTCAGTTCTGGGCCTTAAAGCAAATGGCTAGGGAAAAGCAGAGAAGGGGGAATGGGAGCTTGGAAAAAAGAATGAGCACTGCATACCATGGGGGGTGAGGAGTTGTGTCCATTTGGAATGGTGGGTACTTGCTGAATTGGTAGAATGGGTCCAGAATATGTGGGGCATTGAAAGAGAGCAAGAAGTTAGAACTTTATACCATAATTATGAAGAACTACAAAAGCATCCTAAGAATCCAATTACTTTGACAGAATTTCACCACCGTACTATCTTCTGAGTCCATGCCACAGAGACAAATTAGAACAGACATTTTCCTACAAAGGGAGGCAAGCAGTATACCGTTTTGCCTAGTACAACCTGCGAAGTCCATACACTACAAGCTACAAAATGAGTCTTGAAATCCTGAAAAGGATCTTAAACATTATATTATGATAACTTAATCTCAATAATTTTTTTGGTATGTAATGTATATTTTGCTGAATCTCTGACTTCTCTACTGAGCTCTGAATTCATCTGCCAACACTTACTTCATGTCTCCACTTGACTCTAATAAACCAAACCAAACCCGTTGCCATCAAGTCGATTCCAACTTATAGCGATCCTACAAGGACAGAGGAGAACTGCCAGAGGGTTTCCAAGGAGCGGCTGACAACCTTTTGGTTAGCAGCCAAGCTCTTAACCATTGCACCGTCAGATGGTGAAACAAAAATCTTCATTTCACTCACTTTCCCTATCCCTTTGAGCAAACCTATTTCTCATCTGATCGTCTCCATTTCAGTAAATGGCATCAGCATTTGTTCAGGTGAAAAATTTAGGAGTTCTCTCTTACCCTTCACCTCAAATCCATCAGCAAGTCCTGCTGGCTCTGTCATTAAAACATACTCCGAAGCTATCAATTTCTTTCTCTACGGCTGCCACCCTAATCCAAGCCACTATAATCTCCTGCCTGGCCCAAAGTAATAACCTTCTAAACGATCTCCTTGCTTTCATTCTTAAATTCCTACTGTATTCTCCATATAGCAGCTACAGTGCTTTTTTTATAAGCTGAAATTAGTCACATCCCTCGTCTGCTTAAACTCCTCCCATGGGTTCCATCTTAAAAAGAATAGAACCCAAACTGCGTGTATGGTTTATAAGGCCCTACATGATTTGGTTTTTGCCAGTTAGATTTTTAGATCCACTGAGTTTTTTTCTATTCCCAAACATGCTATACATTCTTCTGCTTTCAGGGGCTTTGTACTGCTCTCTCTGCCTGGAATACTTTCCCCTCAAATCTTCACTAATTTCTTCTCTTCAATCAGGACTCATCTACAGTAGTATCCTCTCACAGGAGCCTTCCCTAACCAACCTCCCATCCCTGTCACTCTATTCCCTTACGTTGTTTTATTTTTCTTCTTAGCACCTCTCGCTACCCGATATTATCTACTTGCTTGTTGATTTGTTTGTTGTTTTATTGTCTGCTCCACCCTCTAAACTAGAATCTAAGTTTTAGTAGAGAAGAAAGTATATCTGTCTTGTTCAGTGCTTGATATACAGCAAGTAATACACTTTTAATGAATGAATATATGAATTATCTTCTAATTTTGTTCCTTTCTAAAACAGTATAACTTATCAAGGATTGAATCATGCTACTTCCTGAAAGAAAAAGTAGTACAGATATTGTACTAATTACTTATTTCATGGTAGCACAATGTATTTTGGAGAAGTTCTAGCATATATTTAGAAATAAATGCCTTAACTTGTTTTACAAATACCTACTAAATGACTCCTATGTACCCAAATAGTCAAAGTCATTCTCTGTTGTCTCTCTGTCTGATATCATGGAATAAAATTTTTGAGGGTTTGAAAATTATAATTCAAATTAGTCATTTTCCAGTTCTGTTTATACAGTTAGTAGACATTTTATTATCTATTGATATAGGTAACGTTTGAAATTAAGGATTAAAAAAACCATGCAAATATGATATTTAGAAATACATTTCCTAATTTTATTTTGACATTATTCTGAGAGTAGGCATGTAGGCACAGTATCATTCCAACCTATTAGATAAAGCCTAGGGTCACAGGGCTATGTAATTATTATGGTGAAACTTAGATTAAAGGGTAGTATTTCCTCATTTTACTCAGGGCTTTGTAAGCATATAAAATATAACAGAAATAAAGATAGGCTCTTTTCACCTTTCCTTATTGGCAGATGCTAGCCCTGAAGATTCAACTTCCACTGAACACCAATTAAGCACCCCAACTTCTAGGAAAACGTTTTTATTTCAATTTTGTTTTTCTAAATATCAACTCCAGTTACTATTTCTAATATACCAATTACTGGTACTGTTTCCATGAAAAACTACATCTCATCTTGTAGAAAAACTCCAACTCCAACTCTTAAAGGTAGCTTGGGGAGAAAAACCTGCTTTTATTAGAACAATGAATGTTATTGTACCAATGATTCTGCAAGTTAACACACATTTTAAGAAATTTAGTACTAAGTAGTAAGACTGATTAAGCCTGAGTTTGAATATAGTAGAGAAAATCTATTAAAATTATATACATTCAGTTTAAAAATGGGGGAAAAAAAATCCCATGCTTTTCATGGCACAGCATGTTTTTCATGGCTGATTACAATGCCTAACACACTGTGAGCTTAAAAGGAATGTGTTAAATATGGTAACTGAGGCATTATATACAGTTTATACTTACTGTCTGGTATTCTTGAGGAACAGTCTGCTCAGCACCGAGGTTACATACTTGCCTAGCTCTCTTCATAAGTTCCTTGCATTTCTGCAACAGTCTCTGTCTATTTTCATCCAATTCAATGAAATTTTGCTATTACAAGAAAAAGCAATATTTTGAAAATTTGAATGTTATCATTAAATCAGAGGGCTCTTTTATTAAAACATCACATTACAACAAATAAATTACTGAAATCTGATTACGATAAACAAATCATCTGAAACCACATCTCAAACCATGATAGCCTTCATTATGAAGGTTAAATTTGAACTTAAACTTTACATCAGCACATTTCTCTAATTCATAAGAGCTCTGAAATTTAAATTGAATTGTCTTTTTCTGAATTGATTTAACTTAGCTATATATAATCATACTCTAATAAAATTTGAAATACATAGTACGTAGGCTTCCTGTCAGAAAACGCAGCACTCAAATGCAGGTAGAACCTTTAAATAGTGTTTGATAGTTTCCACGTATCTTTCATGTAGTTATCATTTACTCATGAACTCATTCATTCCTTCACCAAATAATTACTGAGAACCTATTAAGTGCCAGTACTATACTGCATACTGAACAGAGAAAGGTGAAGGAGAAAGATACATAAATCATTACCATAACAGGAACAGCTACTATTTAACGAACACTTATTGCATGCTAGACCCTTGGCTATGTACTTCACTTACATTATCCCCTTTACTTCTCACAATAACACCGTACAGTAATATTGTCCCATCTTGCGCATTAAAAACAAAAAGAATTAAGCAACTTGTCCAAGTTCACATTTACTAAGAGGCTGTCAGGATTCACATCCGTGTGTACTTATAGAACACATGCTCTTTTCATTACAGCATGATGCCTCTCAGTGGGAGCAGATCGGAAGGAGTGAAATGAAGAGTATGCGTGGTGGGGGCAGGGAATGCAGGGAGGCAAGAGTAGTCATCATGGAAGCTATGACAATTGAATAGTCTTAATGAACATGTAAGAAACTACTAACGGAGAAGCAGCAGAAGGCATTCTAAGTATAGGTGATTATGGATGTAAAGGCATAGAAGCCTCAATCACCCACTTACTTTGGAAACAAGTAACCTAATATTTGGTTGGAACGGAGGTATCTATAAGGATGTAAAAGATTAAGGTAGAAAGCTGGGCAAGGACCAGATGGCAAAAGTTTCACCTGTAATGAGGAGGACATCTGACTTACTGAATGTGTCCTGTGGGCCAAGCATTGCTATAACCACTATCCTATACATAATTGGTCCAAGGGAGAAGAATATTGAATATACCATGGACTGCCAAAAGAACGAACAAATCTGTCTTGGAAGAAGTACCACCAGAATGCTCCTTAGAAGCAGAATGGTGAGACTGTGTCTCACATACTTTGGACACGTTATCGGGGGGATCAGTCCCTGGAGAAGGACATTATGCTTGGTAAAGTAGAGGGTCAGTGAAAAGGAGGAAGACCCTAAAAGAGATGGACTGACACAGTGGCTGCAAACAATGGGCTTAAGCACAACAACGATTGTGAGGATGGTGCAGGACCAGGCAGTGTTTCATTCTGTTGTACACACGGTCGCTATGAGTCGGAACCGACGCGACAGCAACTAACAACATATGTAACTGGAGTCTCTGGGAGGTCAAAACAGTTACAGCTGCTAACCAAAAGGTTGGAGGTTCAAGTCTACTCAGAAGCAACTCAGAAGAAAGGTCCATCTTCACTGATTTTACTTCTGAAAAATCAGCCACTGAAAACCCTATGGAGCACAGTTTTACTCTGACACACATGGGATTGCCATGAGTTGGGACTGATTTGATGGCAACCGGTTTGGTTTCTTTCGTATATATGAATTAATCTAATCCCTATAACAATCTTAAATAATGGTATAATCTCTTCTTTTAGACATGGCTCAGTGATATTAAGTAGCTTGCCCAAGGTAACAGAACTAGCAGGTGACTGTTCAGAGAAAGACAACAGCTCTAGTTTGCACTTTCCATTAAACCTGAAACTTTGGTTTGCACAAAAATACTGGGTGGGGAGTGGGTATCGTTAAAACATTAATACTCTAGCCACATACCAGAACTATTCCATTAACGTCTCTGGGACCAAGGCCTGAATATCTCTATTATTAACAAAGCCTCTGGTGATTTTTATGCATACAAGCATGAGAACAAATAAACTAAACCAAAACAATAGTTATGATAAATAAAAGGACATAAACCGGACTGAAATGAAAATATAAGCAACCCTTGTACCCTTATTCCTCACTCACCAACTATCTCATTATCCAACATTTCACGTTAAAAAATGTACTATCCAACTATTTTGTGCATTAACGAAGTACACTGGGCAGTAATGAATGCCAAGCTACAAGGCAAGAGTAATGCTGGCTGTGATGGTTAAGGTTATGTGTCAGCTTGGCTGGGCCATGATTCTCAGTGGTTTGGCAGTTATGTAATGATGTAATTTGGCAGTTATATAATGACAGTCATCCTCTGTTTTGTGATCTGATGTGGTCATCCTCCATTTTTGCTTAACACTGATTTTTGCACAACGACCTGGTCTTTGGAACCTAACCATTCAATAAGTGAGGGGTGAGTGAGTGCACTAATCACTTAGTACTATGGTTCCTTATTAAATTAATCCCTCTGTTGCTACAGACTGAGAAAAATTAAAAAAAAAAAAAGGTTAAAGACTTCTACTCATCCCTACTCTTCTCTCTAGGGTCCACTGTACTCAGGCAAATATAAAAAACAAGGGACAGCTAGATAGAAACTAAACACTCCTAATGTCTACTCCTCTGGACTTGGCTAAAATAAAATATTAGAACATTTAGGGAAAGAAATATTCTTGAGTTGACTGTTTACGCCCTGGGCTTAGGAGGACCAAACCTCGTTCAACAGTTTCCCTCTGTTTAGTGGCATATGTTGAATAAAATCTCCATCTGAGAAAATGTTCTTTCTCTACGTACGTGTTTGTGACATACTTCTTCAAACAGCTTTTTTTTTTTTTTTTTAACACCACAATTCTTGCTGAGCTTTTATTTATTTTGTGGGGAGAGTATAATTATGTAAGATAATGTTGTAAAGTCAAGCTAGAGAAAAAGGCTTTATTTACATTTTTACTTAGAGTCTAGCCTTTAACAGTTAATAAAGAATAGAAAATATTCCATCTATATAAGACATAAAGGGGACAAAGGGGCAAAATTTACAAAACATCCCTCACCAAAATCTCAGGAAAGCTTACATTGTAAGTATATATTCTGGGAGAAATTAGTAAGTACTATTTCTTTTCTGAAATTCATTTTGAAAAAGTTCAGCTGTCACGAAAGGTGTATAGAAATACGCTGACATTAAACAAGGAAAAGCCTTTCTAAGAGAGCCCTCTAGTGGAAGAAATTATAATTATTTACAGAATTTCTTATTAAATAGCATTTTGCACATAAAACTTACTACAGTAAATATTCTATTTAATAATCTATTAAAATAAGAGCCAAATAATAAGGAAAACCATCTTCTATATGACAGGAATCAATAAGTGCTAGGTAGCATGAACTTTTACTATAATATAAGCTGTAAATTAAATTTCTTCACTTTTCCTTTCATATAAATACAAGCATCAAATTTCATTCCAGTTTGATTTTAAATTCAAATGTTAACTATAAGTCTTAGTACATATCAGAGAGAATACAGATTTCTGAATATGAAAATTATTTAATCATTTTTCTGTTTTTTAAATGTCAACTTCAATTTGAAATTTAGAAATCAGTGGTCTTAATTGCCTTTTTAATACACAAGATTACAAGTTCTATTCCAACAAATCTAATTGTAAACAATGAAGAAATGGCAATAATAGTATTTAACTGTAGGCAAATGCATAGAGACAAAAGTTTTATTAGTGGTTACCAAGGGCTGGGGGGAAATGGAGACTTATTACTTAAAGGGTACTGAGTTTTTGTTTAGGGGGATAAAAAACATTTGAAAATATATTGGTGATACTTACAAAATATGGTGAATATAATTAATGTCACTGAATTGAACAGTTCCAAATGGTTAAAATAGCAAGTATTTTGTTATATATATTTTACTAAAATAATACTATTTACTTGTTAAATGATTTTTTTTCTTCAAAATTATATATATATATCATTTGAGTTAAAATGTCTCCTCTGAAAATTGAGTTCTTTGTAGGAGGGCAGAAAGCAGGTAGGCAGAATAGAGAAGGCTGGATAAAAAACACAGAATTATCTCCTTAGTATTACGATAAACAAATACATTAAAAAATTTCCAACTCTTAAACTACTTTTCTTTTTTTTAAATGGTTAACTTTTTAGGATTTTTATTCTTTTTTTTAAATTGTACTTTAGATAAAGGTTTACAAAACAAACTAGCTTCTCATTAAACAGTTAGTACACATATTGTTTTATGACATTGGTTAGCAACCCCATGGCATGTCAATACTCTCCTTTCTAGACCTTGGGTACCCAATTACCAACCTTCCTGTCCCCTCCTGCCTCCTACTCCTTCCCCCTGGGCTGGTGTGCTCCTTTAGTCTCATTTTGTCCTATGGGCCTGTCTAATCTTTGGCTAAAAGGTGAATCTCAGCAGTGACTTCATTGCAGAGCTAAAATGGTGTCTGGAGGCCATACTCTCAGGGTTCCTCCAGTCTGTCAGGCCAGTCAGTCTGGTCTTTTTTTGAGTTAGAATTTTGTTCTACATTTTTCTCCAGCTCTGTCCGGGACCCTCTACTGTGATCCCAGTCAGAGCAGTCAGTGATGATAGCTGGGTACCACCATCTAGCTGTACTGGACTCAGTCTGGTAGAGGCTGAGGTAGTCGTGGTCTATTAGTCCTTTGGACTAATCTTTCCCTTGTGTCTTTAGTTTTCTTCATTTTCCCTTGCTCCTGAAGGAGTGAGACCATTGGAGTATCTTAGATGGCCGCTCACAGGCTTTTAAGACCCCAGACTCTACTCACCAAAGTAGAATGTAGAACATTTTCTTTACAAACTATGCTATGCCAATTGAGCTAGATGTTCCCAGAGACCATGGTCCCCACAGCCCTCAGCCCAGTAATTTGGTCCCTCAGGGAGTTTGGATTTGTCCATGGAGCTTCTATGCCCTTACCCTGAACAAGTTGTGCTGGCTTCCCCAGTATTGTGTACTGTCTTACCCTTCACCAAAGTTACCACTTACCTATTGTCTATTTAGTGTCTTACAACTACTATCAATGTTGATATAAATTTATATTTTTAAAGGAAACATTAGCTTCATGGTAGGCAGCACAAGTATCTTGATACGTATTATTAAATTCAATATTACTGCAAGTTAGGTAAGTATCGTTAACACTTATAGCTGCAGTTAAGGATCAGCTTGGAGTGGTTGGGCACCTGCTGAAGATCAAAAATCAAGTAGATCTGTTCACCTCTGTCAGCTTACTAAATTGTCCTAAAAATGTTCCAGAAGTTAGTAACATAATTACTTAACTGTGGCTCACAAACCATTTGTCTTTCTCTGGGGATGTTTTGTAGGTCTGGAAACCCTGTTGCCCTATTTACCTTCCAAAAATTTGAGGAAGTATCAAACTCCATGTTGGTTAGCTACCCCTATGTTCCCTCATAAGGAGCCCTGGTGGCGCAGTGTTTAAAGAGCTTGGCTGCTAACTGGAAGGTTAGCTGTTTGAACCCACCAGCTGCTCCAGGGAGAAAGATGTGGCAGTCTGCTTCCCTAAAGATTTACAGCCTTGGAAACCCTCTAAGGCAGTTCTATTCTGTCCTATAGGGTCGCTATGAGTCAGAATCGAGTCGATGGCAATGGGGTTTTTTTTTTTTGTTTTTTAAACATTCCCTCATGAATACAGGATCACTGGTGGTGCAGTGGTTAAGTGTTTGGCAGCTAACCAAAAGGTCAGCAGTTCGAATTCACCAGCTGCTTCTTGGAAACCCTATGGGGCAGTTTTATTCTGTCCGGTGGCTGAGTCAGAATCGACTCAAGGGCAATGGTTTTTCATATACAAACCTTACTCTAATCTCGTGTCAGCCTTTTATGAACTTGTTTTCATGATCAGGGTAAAGAGCAAAACTAGAAGAAGTAGTAATGGTTCCTTAGAATAATATGCATGTGTCCAAAGGGACAAAATAAATGAAATGATTTCTCCCCGGTTCAGGTGAAGTAGGACAGCAAGAACAGACAACAGCATGTGTAGGTAAATGACAACAAACAGAGAAGAAAAAAGAGCAAGTAAAAGAGAAAGCGAACTACCACACACTTACTCTCCTATATATTCTTTTTTCACTCATCATTGTTGATATTTAAACTGTGTGGCTGGAAAGTATGGTCAGTCAGCAACAAACATTTATCAAGGAAACAGAGCAAAACAAAAGATAGGCTCATTCCCTTCAAAGATCTTACAGTAGGACTGGTAAAACAATTATAAATAAAAAGCATTTAAGATCTTCCATATTAACATATACATAAGGAAAACAGAATGTTACAAAATATTGCTGAGGAAATGTAAAATAGAGTCGGAGTAGTATCCAGCTTAGCATGGGAAAAGTTGTGTGTGTGTGAGAGGGGAGGTGCTCTAGTTTTCAAAGTAGCAGTGGACTCAGACTGGCAAAGGTGAGGAAAACAATATGGAAAAAAACAAAGGTAATAAGCAATGGTAAGAAGACCACACCAGAACGGCCAATCACAGTTAAGAAAGACTAGGGGTTGGGAGTAGACGTGAGAAGACTACTACAGAGCATTGGATCGTGTATAATAAATAATAGAGAACACTGGAGATTTCGAAGGAACAGAATATGATTAAAATGATAAACAAAAATAATTTTTTTTTTGGTAGTTGAATGAGTACAACATTGGCAAAAAGTGAGGCCACAACAATGAGGTCTTAAGGAGCTAGACTTCGGTAGTAGTTGTGGAAGCAGAAGGAGGTGAATTATAGACATTAAGGATGTGGTAATGTCTGAACTGGGGCATAGGTCAGGGAAAAGAAGGAACAAGGACAAAAGGAGAACCACAATGTGCTAAGTAAAGTTTCTCCAATTAATTTTAAAACTAAGAAAATGAGTTGGGAAATAAGCATTATTAAAATATAATCAAAATAATGCATAATGAGTTACTCTGGCTATTTATGCTTTCTGGATAACAAAGACAAATATTCAATTGCAGGAACTGTAACTTTAAATGTGCTATAACACTTTAGTTTAGACATTGGTGAGTTTGGTAAGAGGCTGAAAACTGAGTGGGTATTGTTTCCAGGTAACAAAATCTGAGAACAAGCAGCTAATCAGAGATTATTTCTCTGGTCAGTATAATGTGGCTATCTTTGTGAAAAATTAATCAGTGATTCAAAGATTGAAAACAAAACCTCCTCCCAAGAAACTTTCCTACCCTCCAGAAACACAGCAATTGGCTGTACTCAAAATATTAATACTTCTAAGTACTTATAATATAGAGAGCACCTTATCAGTTTGCACCTGATCTTAATGCATCTCTTTAAACTAAGGCTGTGGAAGAGTACCTCTCACTATATCAAGAGTGGTTAAAGTTTTGGGAGAGAGTTTACTCCAAAGCCATCATGATTTGATGATATACTTCCGTACATACGACAAACCCATCATTTTCTTAAGTTCTCCTAAATGCTTGATTTAAAAATAAAAGAGGATCAAATATTATACTGTTTGACTGGACTTAAAACTCCATATAGTATCTGCACGATGGGTCAACTTCCTCATGAAACCTCTTCTGTGATACTATCTCGTATGCTGAACAACTAGGTTCATAGGCGTGATCAATGAGGTAAGTTTAGCATGCGCTCTACAATTATTTACTAATAGAATCACATCCTCATGAAATAAGCACTGATGAGGCTCTCCTTTAGTAGCTAGTTCCACATCCATCAGCCCACCCTCAACCTCTGGTTAGGTCCTATGTTTGGTTTCTTTTTGCTGGATCCCTTCGACATGTTCAGAATGATCATTGCTACTCTTGCTGCCTTCCTTCCCCCATCTCTTTTTTTTTTGGAGGCAGGAAGGGGAGGGGGAGGGAACTTTCCTGTCTTCCAAGCCTCCAGTTTTTGCTCAAAGCGAACTAACCAATTCTACCATCACAAACCTGATCTTCGGCTTGCTTTGGCTACATGTGTTTGTGCTTACATGCTCCAAGCTCCTTATCTGCTAGCAAAATTCTTGTCTTATATTTCTAGCCATAAGCTTTCTGAGGAAGCCAGAAGGTTTGAGGAAGCTGGCTTTAGAACAATGGAGCTGCTCTGATACATATCACTGCCAAAGTGGTAACTTCTAGGGAAGCTGAAGAATGGGAGGAGAAAAGGGGACTTAATATATCTGAAAAGTTAAAAATCTGCAACAAATATGGCAAAATGTCAACATTTGTTAAACAGAGGTAATAGACACATGGATGTTTGTTATGTGACTCTTCATATTCTTACATGTTTATAATTTCATACTTAAAAAATATAAAAAAAAAAGACATTGCAAATATTTAAAGTGTACAATTTTGTAAGTTTTGACAAATACATGCACTGGTGAAACCCTTGCAACAATCAAGATAATGAACCTAACTCTCACCCTCCAAAGCTTCTTTGCGTCCCTTTGTACCCTGGAATCCATCCAACTGTACCTTCCCCAGGAAACCAATGATTTGGTTTCTGTAACTAAGCATTCTGCATTTTATGGAATTTTATATGAACTGAATCATATAATGTGCACTCTTTTTCTGTTTTGTGTAACATTTTCCACTCAGGATAATTACTTTTGAGATTCATTACATTGTTGCATGTATCAGTATTTAATTCATTTTTATATGGCTAAGTAGTATTCCATTGTGTGAATATACCACAAGTTGTTTATCCATTCAACTACTGGTGGGCACTTACGTGGTTGCCAGCTTTTAGGTATTATAACGAAAGCTGCTACACATACGGACATATGCTTTCATTTCTCTTGGGTAAATACTAGGAGAGGAACAGATGGATCATACAGTAGGTGTATGTTTAGCACTTAAGAAGCTCTCAAATTATTTCCCAAGTGGTTGAACACTTTAAATTCCCACCAGTAGTATATGAGCATTTCAGTTGCTCTACATCCTCACCAGTACTTGGTATGATCAGTCTTTTTAAATTTTAGCCATTCCAGTGGGTCTGTGGGTCATTATGGCTTTAGTTTGCACTTCTCTATTGACTAACAAGCAGCCCTCGTAGTGTTACCCATTAAGTACTCAGCTGCTAACTGAACTGTTGGTGGTTCAACCCACCCAGAGGCTCCTCAGGAGAAACATCTGGTGATCTGTTCCTGTAAAGATTACAGCCTAGCTGTAGGGACCACAGTCTTGAGGAGCATCTAACTCAACTGGTATAAGATAGTTTATAAAGAAAATGTTCTACATTCTACCTTGGTGAGTAGCATCTGGGGTCTAAAAAACTTGTGAGTGGCCATCTAAGATACTCCACTGGTCTTACCCCAGCTGGAGCAAGGAAGAATGAATAAAACCAATGCACAAGAGAAAGATTAGTTCAAAGAACCAAGGGACCACAACTGCCACAGCCTCCACCAGACTGAGTGCAGTACAACTAGACGGTCTGGCTACCACTGCCAACTGCTCTGACAGAGATCACAACAGAGGGTCCCGGACAGAGCTGGAGAAAAATGTAGAACAAAATTCTAACTCACAAAAAAAAAAAAAGACCAGACTTACTGGTCTGACAGAGCCTGGAGAAACGCTGAAAGTATGGCCCCAGGACATCCTTTTAGCTCAGTAATGAAGTCACTCCAGAGGTTCACCCTTCAGCCAAAGATCAGGTAGATCCATGAAACAAAATGAGACTGAATGGGCACACCAGCCCAGGGGCAAGGATGAGAAGCCAGGAGGGTACAGGAAAGCTGGTAATGGGGAAAAGAAGCAGAGAGCGTTGACATGTTGTGGGGTTGGCAACAAATGTCATAAAACAATATGTATATTGTTTAATGAGAAGTGAGTTTGCTCTGTACACCCTCACCTAAAGTACAATAAAAGTGTTAAAAAAAGGATGAAAAAGATTTATATCTACTGACATACAAAATATCTTTGTTTCATTATAAGGAAAAAGTTTCTGAATTAGTGTCTATTTATATTAGGTTTTCCTAATATAGTGATAACACAGCGGATACAAAAAGGAAAAAAATTAGAATCTTATATATCAAATTGTTAATAAAGATTATATATCTGAGGGAAAAAAAAAAGATTACAGCCTAGAAAACTCGATGGAGCAGTTCTACTCTGTCACATGGGATCACTTATCAGCTGATAATCGACTTAATGCCACCTAACAACAACATTAATGAAACTGAGCATTTTTTCATGTGCTTAAGAGAACAAAAAACCACACAAATGGGCCGATAAACATCATGATAACTGGTGAAGAATGAAGCTGTCAAGGATTTCATTCTACTTGGATCAATAATCAATGCCCATGGAAGCCGGAGGCAAGAAATCAAACAACGTATTTCATCAGGTAAATCTATTGCAAAAGATCTCTTCAAAGTATTAAAAAGCAAAGATGTCACTTTGATGACTAAAGTACGCCTGACCCAAGCCATGATCTTTTCAACTGCCTCATATGCATGTGACAGCTGGGCAATGAAAAAGGTAAACAGAAGAAACGATCCCTTCAAATTGTGGTGTTGGCGAAGAAGACTGAATATACTGTGGACTGCCAAAGAATGAACAAATCAGTCTTAGAAGAAATACAACCAGAATGCTCCTTACAAATGAGGACGGTAGACTTCAACTTGCTTACTTTGGATACGTCATCAGGAAAGAGCAATCACTAGAAAAGGACATCCTGTTTGTTAAAGCAGAGGGTCAGTGAAAACAAAACTCACTTGGTCAGGATGGATTTGATTCATTAACATTTCTGAAGATGTTTTATTACAAACATGAGAAGTATTGGTTCTGCAGTCTTCCCTTCTTGTAATGTCTTTGGGGATGCAGGGATGCTGCTAAACATTCTACAATGCACAGGACAGGATAGCTTCTCATAAAAAAGAATTATCCAATCCAAAATGTCAACAGTGCCAAGGTTGAGAAACCCTGTAATAGGAGGCTTAATCGGATTGAAATTTGATTTTTTGGTAAAAATATTTCACAGGTAGTTGAGTGCCCATCTATTAGGATACACATAAATATCTGGCTGTCTTTTTGTGATTTTAGCAACTAATGCAATCTATTGATTGATTAGCAGTTACAAAGTAGTGATATTCTAAACGCTACCACTCCTTCATTAGCTGCAAACTTCCCCTCATCACTTTGTTGTTTACCTTAAGTAACAGTTCACATAGGAAAGGCAGGATAAATACTAGATTTATTTACCATTTCTCAAAATACTGAGCTGGTTCCCTGACATCCTTCACAAGTGACTCACACACATACACACACACACACACTTTTTTTTAGTAATTATTATGAATTCATGGATTTAGACCTTTTTGATGTGTTTCAATCCACTATTGGCTCATCTTTGGCCAGTAGGAGGTTCTCCAAGAGGCTCGAGTCCTGTTAATAATCAAGTAGTCTTTGATAACGTCTTCGCTTTCTGATGTAACAAGATGATCCAGGCTAATCTTATACAGTAAAACCTGCGAAAGCCAGAACTTGTGTAAGGCAGAAACCTGTCAGAGAAGGAAAATTCAAATATTTTCCACTACGAGAGAGCAATAGAAAAGTGGTTAAGACTGCACCCTGTCAAAGGCAGAAAACTTGAGACCTGGAAAAAAAAGGCAGTACCACTGAGTTCTGGCTCTCACAGGTTTCACTGTACATTTCTTTCCTCAGACCTGGAACCAGCTATTTCTCCAATAAGACATTTTAGTGGAAAATAACATTTAGAGATCATATCCAAGTCTTTTCTGTAGACAGAGCTGGGAAATGCATATATTTTTTCTTTTAGAAAAAAAACATTATGAGTTCTTCTGATATTTCCAATTCAAATTTAAGATTTCAAGGTTATTATTACTTGTTTTATACTTGGATTTACTTTCTCATGCTGAAAATCCTAGTTCTAATGACATTAACATAATTATCTGCTTTATCCTATTATATAATAGTTTCAGAATAACACTACAAACATTATTACCAATATGATTACTGAAAACATTACAATATTTTCTTTGCAATTTGTTTTGTCCTTAGAATCAAACTACCTTGTTTTACAGATACTTGGAATGATTTTTCTTGATGAGGTTATGCTGCTAACTCAAAATACAGATTCATGTGTTTCATTTCGCTTTTGTCATTTAAGCTAGTCTTTTAAAAAAAATTTAGTTTTGTTGTGTTGGCAAAACAGTTATATGGTTCAAAAAAGAAAAAAAACCTTAAATGTTTAGATGAATATAGCTTCTAACCCTGTCCTCACCCTCCCTCGTGGACAATTAAAAAAAAAAAAGTTTTAGCTTATCATTACAATTTCTAAAAAATACACTCTCTCCTCACTTATCAACATGGTTTGGTTCAAAGACCAGGTTGTAATGTGAAATCAGCACTATGCGAAAATGGAGATGACCACTTCAGATCACAAAATGGAGGACAACTACATCATTACATAACTGCCCAAACCACTGAGAATCACAGGCCAGGCAAGTTGAGACATAACCCTTAACCATCACAGCCAGTGATACTCTCATCTCGCACCTCAGCGTTCATTACCGCCAGACATATGTTGTTAATGCACAAAATAGCCAGATGGTAGATTTTTTGCTACTGTTCTAAGATATAAAACATCAGATAACGAGATGGTCAATAAGTGAAAAGAAGGTATATAAGGAAACATATAGACTTAGCCATCACTTACCTCAACTCTTTCTTGGAAAACGGTAACATACACACTTTTCTCTCCTTCACTTCTTTTACTTGTCAAATATATTGTATATCACTCCATAGCAGGATATTGAGATATTGAAGCTTTCTTTTTTATTTCTATTTGCCTGGTATGCCTTTGTCCATACATTTCTAGCAGCTTTACTGAGTTATAATGTACGTACCATAAAATTCACTCATTTTAAGTCTACAATTCAATGACCGTTCACAAATTTACAGACTGTGTAAACATCACCACAATCCAATTTTAGAAAATTTCCATCACCCCAAAAAAGATCCCTTGTGCCCATCCTTTTATTTTTAACTTTTCTGAATCTCTTTTTTTTAGATGAACCTCTTGCATGGTGGAACTTATTCTGGAAATCTTTTTCTTTTTATAGATGTTATATCTATTTACATTTAATAATAAGATGAGGATTGGTGTTTGGCTTTAGTTATGTCATTGTTTTATGTCATATTTATTTTTATGTCCTATATACACATGTATATAAAACATGCAATCTTGAGCTATGTGATCTATTTTATTGTGCCTTCCCTTTTCTTTGTATATCTTTTGGTAATTAGAAAAGTTTCTATCTTTACTCTAATGGTTACCTTTGTGAATATACCTTATTTAATATCCTCGTATTTTTAATATCTTTTTTTGGTTACTGTCTATTGCCTCCCCACTATAAACAATACTGAAATTGACTAGTAACATCTCCTCATCTTCCTTTCCCAAAGTATCTAATTTGATGCACTATCCTTCTATTTCCTGATTATAGCTCCAGGCCAATTAGCAAGTATATGCTATTTTACTTATACGACTTCCGTTAGCCATTTTCAGAGTTGTGGTTTAGCAACACAGACTTATAACTATGTAGCACGTATTTTACTGTCTCTTCCATCACGTAGCTCTAGTTCTCCTCAGTACGTGGCTTTTTACTGCAAGGGAGTTTTGGCTGGTTTAAGAATTCATAGGGCCCAGACTACCCCAGCACTAACTATTCAGCCTTTCTGGAGTCTACAGAGCCCCCTCCCAGTTTCAGCTGCTCTCAAATTGGTCTCCTGAGCTTTCTACAATTAATGGGGTCTCCTCCCTTTAGAAGGGAGTACCTGCTGGTGGTCTGATTTCTCGGTTCTGTAAGTCTTCCCTCTGCTTCTTACCACACAGTTACTGATATGATGCTGGTTTTGACGCTGCTGCTGCTTTGATTGGACTCTAACCACTTGTATTTCGGAGTTCACAGGGACACCCTGAAACTTAGTTTTTTGTTTGTTTTTATTTTGTTCATTTTTCTTAAGTCTCTCTCTCTTTTTAATTGTGGTAAATATATAGGTAACAAAACATTTGCAATTTCAACAATCTTCACATGTACAGTTCAGTGACATTATATATGTTTATCATTTTGTTCAACCATCACCATTAACTGAAACTTAGTTTTGTTGTATACGTTGTCCATGATTTTGTTGTTGTGGTGGTCGTGGCGGAAGTTATGTTATCCTACTTCCTCTTCTAGCTATTGGAAAGGATTTTGGGAGATTAAAAAAACTATGCCACTGTCACTACCATCTTGCTGCCATCTCTTCTTTAAGTTTTAAGTTAATTTAGTATATCACATCCCCCCGTACAGATTTCAGTGTTTATCATCATTTATTTACAGAAGATCAAATCACCAAAGTTATACACTAAGGCTAATCTTAAAAATGTTCATTAGAACTCATCTGCAGTTTACTTTATAGGATGTACAAACTGTAATTAAAGCTACTAGTTGCTACTTGGAGCTTTGGTGGCACAGTGGTTAAGCGTTAAGGCTGCTAACCAAAAGGTTGGCAGTTCGAATCCACCAGCCGCTCCTTGGAAACCCTATGAGGCTAATTGTCTACTTTGCCCTATACGAATGCTATGAGTCCGAATCAACTCGACGGCAATGGGTTTGGTTTGGTTTTTTGGTTTAGTTGCTACTTGGTAATAGTGACTATAATTTATATGGGTTAAGAAAGCAGACAACGGACTCTGGTTTTCAGTAACTATATCAGATACTCTGATTTCTCTTTTTTTGATTATTACCATCCTCATCCCCCAATTAAGTAGCATGAAATCCACAGTACAAAGCGGTTCAAGTATTGTTTCCTCATCAGCAGGATGCATTAAATTTGTACATTAAATAGCATACAACAACAAATTGCATATTACAAGTGATGCTATATAATATATGTTTTCAAACTGGTCTGAGGCTAGAATCCCAGAATAAAAAAATAAAGGCAAAAATCTTACCTCTGTGAGACGTAGTCGTGAAGATGCAGCCATATAATCGGATTCTAATTTGTTCTTCTCGGAGTTAACTGTAGTATTTTGAAGAATTAAATCCACTTTTTGTATATTCAGAGAAGTACAAATCTAGGAACAAACCCCTCAAGAGTTTAGTTTTTATGCTACCTATGTTTTAGAACTAAGAAAAATAAAATAGTTTGACAAAACTACAAACCATGAAAAAATAACATTTTTCTAATGTGAGTGACATCTCTCTTAAATAGTTCTTTTTATAACTATTTCTTATCAGAGAATTTTTTAAGGTGTTTTCCTGTGTATGCAGAGTCATCTGGAATAAAATAATTCAGTCTTAATGAGTGCTTTCAACCTATTTATTAACCTATAACAGAAAACCTCAAACAATGAAGCAAGCTGAAATTGCTGATAAAAATCTCTTGCTTATATAAATGTCAAAAACCTTATTCGAGACCACCCGCCTCAACAAAGCCCTCTGAAGATTTTACTGTCTTGTCTAAATTACCTTCTATTAAATACATAAATAAAAAATTTTAAATGCTTTACCTTTATTAGGTTTGTTAATTCAGTAACAAGTTCTGCTTTTTGGACATTTATTTCTTTGATTTTGGTACTTGCTTTTCGCTCTTCCTCTTCAAGGTTGCAAGTATCCTGTTCCATCAGTTTTAAACTATATGAAACACAAAATGATGTAGAAATCAGAGTTAAACACAAGGATTGAGACCAAATCCTTAGGCCACCTGCAGCTTTATGGGCTATTTAGCAATGCTACTCAGATGTACAAATGCTAGCTCTGACTTTAAGCAATCATTTTATGCAATCAGTCAATATCAAAAAGTATTTGTTGAGATATACTATGTGCTCAGTACAGTCTAGGTAATGCTAGTGCTAATGGTGTAGAATGATGAGTTCCTGAAACATCTTGGAACATGGGTGAACCTGAGACATTATGCTGAACAAAGTAAGTCAATCACAAAAGGACAAATATTGTATGATCTCATTTTATAAAATGACAAGAACAGCTATATATACAGAGACCAATGTTCACTGGTTTACCAGGGGTGGGGGTGAGGAAGTGGGATTCATTCTATGGATAGTAGTCACTTTTTACTTATGATGATGGAAGAGACAGTACTGAATATGGGAGAAGTGTACACAGCTTAACCAAGATAACTGATGCCACGAGGTTGCGCACACGTGCACACACACACACACACACACACACACACACACGATGTTAAAGTAAATGCTGTTATATATTATTTTACAACAAAAAAAATACACGTGCGTTTACACATATGTGTATGTGTGTGAGTGTGCGCGTGTGTGTGTATGTGTATTTATATACATATACAATAAAACAAATAAGGGCCAAAGAAACTGACACTTCTTAGATATAAACAAGCACCTCAGGGGATTAGTTTTCTTGGTTTGAAGACTTAGGGTCATAGTCTCATGGGACAACTCAGTCAATCTGCACAATACAGTTCATAAAGTTTATGTTCTACATCCGAGTCTGCTGACTGCATGTGGGGTCTTAAATATTAGCAGCCATTTAAATACAACTACTGGTCTCTACTTGTCTGGAGCAAAAGATAAAGGAAACCCAAGGCTCAGAGAAGGAACCAGTCTATGACTGTCTATAAGAACCAATTCTTAAAGGCTAGTCTTAATGAGATTGGTGATCGAAGTCTGTGTGTGTGTGTGCTTTAATGTATCAACAATTAAAAGATCTCTGTGGCTTGGTGAATCAGTATTTTCCAAATGATCAGCGCATGATGTAACAAAATCATTCATGGGGTTAAAGACCCATTTAAAGTGTAATGGATTTGAATGTAACAGAGTACACAGGTTCCTTATATGGTTTTAGATTCCACATTGTAATTAACCTTTAAGAAATTACACCTTGGCTAGTTGTGATGTAGTATTAAAGAAGAACATCCACAATTATCTGAATAGGCTATTAAAATACTCCTCCCTTTTCTAACTGTGCATCTGTGTGAGGTCGGATTTTCTTCAAATACTTCAACCAAAACAACATCTCACAACAGACTAACTGCAAAAACAGAGAAGCGAATCCAGCCGTCTTCATTTAAACTTGACATTAAAGAAATTTGCATAAATGAAAAACAATGCCACTCTTCTTAGGAAATTTATTTTTGTTTTGGAAACATTATTAAATAAATACTTTTAACATTTTTCACTTTTAATTTCTAATGGGGTAAATATCAATAGACGTAACCCATATAAACAAAACTTCAGGGTCTTCAATAATTTTTAACCATGTAAAGGAGTCTAAGGACCATAATAACTGATCTAGTGAACAGAAAAACTCACAATACTTAAGATTCACCTTCCTTTGCCACGGGGACTAAAATTCTGTTTTAAATAGTAGGAATAAAGCTTTAGAGAGTAACTATTATAAAACATGGTTCTGGGAACTGTGTTGTTATTTCAATAATATTCATCATCCCCATATAACTCTTTGTGCTCTTCCCCCAAATAGGCTGAAAGATACCTTCCTAGTTTGGAACTAATTTTTTGTTCCAACTGTCTTTTCTTGGTTTTTCTTTCAAGAAGGTCCTTCTTCTTTTGTCTAAGTTCATTGTCTTTGTGTTCTAGATGTTGGTTTGTCTCACATAAGGCAATCAATCCTGAGCCCACTGCGTCCAACTTTCTATTAATTTCCTATGAGGAGATTCAAATTGTTAATATATTTTTAAAACAAGTTGCAGTTAAAATATTTTAAATCCAGTTAATATTATATTCTAACACTCAAATTAAAATAACCAACCTTTAGCTGTTCTTCTAAGTGTCTTCTTTGCTCTAGATCTACAGTGACTGTGAGAAACTGGGCTACTTTTAAGGATGTGTTACTAGAAATAACTTTGTTTGAATAAAAAGAGGTTTTCACCACATACTTTTCTTCTGCTGTATAAATTTGTTTTAATTGAGTTTCTTGTATTACCTACAATGTAAAACAGTAGTATTAGTGCACATCCAATAATAATTACGATACATGTTTTAAAGGATGAAAGAATTAAAAAAAAAACAAAAAACAGATCAAGTAAATTTTGGAAGATTAAAAATATTAGATATACTTGGTTGTTTTTTTTTTAAACTTATCCAACAACAATTCTATCATGGTAGCTGATACATTTGAGGTTATTATTCTGGAAAACATTAAGACACAGGGAATTAGGGAAAAAAAAACCCGCTACTAGAAAAGTCTGTTGTACCTCCACTTCACTATACAATCTTTCACAAGTGGGTATATTTTTTGGAGTTTTGTTAACATCTAAATAAGAGATACCAGGAGCACATGCCCTATAGAGTCAACTGTGTTATACTGGGTAAGTCATTTATGTTCTCTTCCCCTTTGTTATAATGTTCATGATCTTATATATACATGATCTTATATTTAGCTCCTGTATATTTGGGAGAATACTTAACAGAAAAACTGTATTTTTTTAACAGAATTTCAAATAAAATATTTCAAAGACTTTTTTCTTTATATTTTTTTCTCTCAATAACTTTATAGTTTTATAACCTAAACAACATTCTAAGCACCATAACATTATTGCATCAATTTCTGTATAGTTATAAAGAACAGTAGGCTGTGATACAGATTTTCCCAATCACTAAAGTTTCATAACCAATACTATTCTGCCTCATTTCCTTCCAGAGATTTATAGTCTAAGTAAAGAGATAAAACATACGTAAGCACACTTAATTTAATAGGGTGTAAACTGGCATCTGGAAACACTGAATAATGTGGAATAAAGGGGAAAGACTGGATAAGGTATACGAGATAATCTTAAGTGGAACCTTTACGAAGGGGAGGGCTTACCATAACAGTTCTATACCCCAGTCTACCCATTCTAAGAAAAAATTAGATAATCTAGAATACAAGAATTTAAAATGATTAAACCATCAGTATAATATATGAATATAAGTTTATCAAGCAAGGCAGAATCAGGTAAGAATGTGTCTCTTTTGAGGATCTGACTTTATTCAATTAGTCTAAAGGTATTAAATATTTATTTACTCTAGTTAACTTTACATCATTCTTGTCATAAAGTATTAGTCAACAGTCACTGTTTTCTGTCATATTAAAAATGTAAAATTCAAAGATAATTTGTGCATGGGTAAAAACAAAATGACACACTTATTTAAATTTCAGACATTTTTGCTTGATTTTAAGTTAAGACGTTTTAACAAAAATACATTTTTGGTAAAGATTCACTAACGGCTTACCCGTTCAATTCTTTCTCTGGTCCTTTCAGTTCCTACAGGAACTTCATGAATATGATACTGGAAGCAAAGATAACTCATTACAGGATCAGGTGCATCAAATAACTCTCGCAAATAAGAGAAAAATCCGTATTGTCTGAGAAAAAAAGTACCTATTAGATTCTTCTTCTTAAAATACTATGAAAAAATTTAATAGCTGACAAGTGGCCAATAAACAATAAATAAAATGTATACTGTTTAATGTTAGTATAGGAAGTCTTTTTTTTTTTTTTAACATTTTAAAATCATTTAATATTGATTATTTCCTTGGTAGAAAAAGTTTTATGCTTTTTATGAGTACAAACTACTAATCTGTTTTGCTGTTTCTTCCACTGCTTTTATTTTTAGAATGTCTGCTTACAACCAGAGTTAAGATATTTACTTATACCTATTTTGTAACTGGAAACTGACATTTAGTCCTTCTGGAAATTACTTCTGCATTATGAAATAATGATTTATCTATTTTATTTTCCTAAGAGCTAACCACTGTTTTAGCATCTTTTGTTAAATAGTTCTGTATTGCTCTAGTGACAATAAATATCATCTTCATCACATATTACATATATCAAGATCTGTTTCTGTGCCTAGAGTTTTTCTTATTTTAGACTTAAGTAGAAATCCTATAAAATAATAGAGCCTATACAAACATATATATGTGACACAGAGATAATTAAAATATATTTAAGAGGTAAACAATTACTCAATAGTCAAAGCAACAGGTTATTTCTAATAATATTTTCAAGACTTACTTTAGTTCACTCAGAGACCTTGAAGGTGCTTTGTCTGCATATGAACTACTGGGAGCAATAACAGCATTTACTCTTAATTTTTTATTGTCACGAACCTGAATATAGGGAAAAAATATTATTTTAATTACCATAAACTATCAATTGAAATTACCTCATTTCCATTGGCATTCACAGATGATTACAAATTTGAACACTGATTGGATATTTAATGACACTTAGGAAATTTTTTTTAGATATAATAATGACAATGACATTATAGTTATATGGTTTTTAGAGAGTCCACTTCTTTTAGAGATACATACTGAAATGTCCTCAGACAAAACAGTATGACTACAATTTGCTTCAAAATAATACAGAAGGAGGATAGTTCTGCTTCTACTAGTAGTAGATTATCTTCTCTTGGCCTACCTTTTCAGCAAATAATGTTTATAAACTCTGGGCAAAATTTAAAAAAAAAAACAATTATTTGAAGGCATCACAAACGGACAGAAGCTACAGGGAAGTTGACACTGGAAAAAGGAAAAGAGCAGTGGGTGTGACTTATATTTATGTAGCTTGTAACTTGAGGGAACTCCCCAGTCTGCAGCATGGGGGTAGGGATGAATTCAGGCAGAAAGTTGCTATCTTCCTGACTAAAGCAATCATAGGACAGACTTTGGGGCAACTACAATGTCTGGAAAGTGATAAGAAAAATTCATGGAAGGAAGGAACTGCAAAGTGAGGAGCCTCCAAATCTGCATATAAACTCTTCCCAAATCCGTGACTGTCCCTTGAATTATTTCTGCCTTCACTTGTTGAATCTTAATTCTGAAAGGCAGAAAGAAACTGAATGGAGATTTCAGTTGCTGTCCACTGCATGGGAGACAGATTTGACAAAGAACATGAATTCACAAATCCAAAGAGCTCAATGAACTCCAAGCAGGATAAACCCAAAGAGATCCACATCGAGATACACTATAATCAAACTCTAGAAAACCAAAGATAAAGAGAGAATCCTGAAAGCACTGAGAGAGAAGAAAACAGTCACATATAAAGATCCCGGTAAGATTAAGTGTCGATTTCACCTCAGAAACCTTGGGGCCAGAAGGAGATGCAAGGACGTATTTAAAGTGTTGAAAGAAAAAAAGAAACAAACAAAAAAACTGTCAACCAAGAATACTATACCCACAAAACTGTCCTTCAACAGATGAATGCATAAACAAAATGTGATATACAGTCATGCGTCACTTAATGTCCACGATACAGTCTGTGAAACAGGACATCATTTGATATGGGTGTTGTGGGAACACCACATAGCATTTCAGTTTACAAGGTGCAGGTGGGGCAGAAGGGCGTGGCCTCTGGGCTGGGGGCTTAGCAGCTCAGGGCCTGCCCAAGGCCGGAGGCACAGGGAGGTGGGGACTTGGGATGCGGGCCAGGGCCCTTGGAGCTGGCCGGGTGGTGCGTACTGTTTCACAGTTTACAAGGCACTTTCAAAAGCCTTGCTGCTTTCAATCCCTCTACAGCCTCCTGATCCCCATTTACAGGTATGGAAAACAAGGCTCAGGAGGTTAACAGGCATGCCCAACGTCATCTGGCCAGCAAATAGTTTACAGCTGTCACTGATTGTGATTTCTGAACTCTATTATAACCTTATGGGACCACAGACATCTACTCGGTTGGATGCTGCCTAAATGGGCATTATGCAGTGTATGATTGTATACATACAATGGAATATTATTCAGCCATAAGAGAAATGAAATGCTGATATATGATATGATATGGATAAATTCTGAAAACATTATGCTGAGTGAAATAAGTTAAGACATAAAAGAACCAATATTGTATGATCCCACTTATGTGAAATATCTAGAACAGGCAAGTGCAGAGAAATCAAAGTTTATTGCGGTTTCCAGGGATGGACTGGAGGGGGACATGGGGAGTTACTGCTTAAGTGGTACTAAGTTTCTGTTAAGGGTGATGAAAAAATCTGGAAATGGATAGTGGTGGTGGCTGCACAACATGGTGAACGTAATTAATGTCACTGAATTGTGCACGAAAAAATGGTCTAAATGGTAAACGTTTTGTCATATACACTTTACCACAATAAAATTAAAAAAAAAAAAAAGGCAAAAGACTCGCACAGATGTTTTACAAAGGAAGATACATGAATGGACAATAAATGCATGTAAAAATGCTCAATATCATTAGTCACTGTAGAAATGTAAATTAAAACCTCAATGAGATACCATAACACACCCACTAGAATGGTTAAAATTAAAGAACAGTATATGTTGGCAAGGATGTGGAATAACTGCAATTGTACAATGCTGGTGAGTGTAAATGATACAGCCATTTTCAAAAAGATTTGGTGGGGGAAAAGAAAAAACAGCAAAGTGATTTGGGGACCAGGGAGAACTGACCAGAAAGGGACGTGAGGGAATTTTCTAGGGTAACGGAAATATCTTATGTACTGACATGTGTATGCATTTGTCAAAATCCATCAAACTGGACAGTTAATAATTATGTATTCTAGTGCATGAACATCTAAACAACAACAAAAACCCTATTAAAATAAAACAATAAACTCTAATGAGTATGTCTGCATTTCACAGTGGCATGCAATAGAAATTCTAAAAATACTTTCAGAACATTCTAAGCTTGAACAAATGAATAAGTATAATGATGATAAGGCGGCCATGTTTTTTACTGCTGCAGAGGGAATTACAAGCACACAGAGAAGAAAGACTAAAATGTACCCTTTAGTGTTACAGTGTAACTGAAGTATCAATGTGAACTTATGGTGCACTGTGCTCTCTTTCTCTGGATAAATACAGAAATAAATACAGAAATAAGGGATTACATGAGAGGGCTCAGAAGCAATGAGACACATCAGCAGTAGTGAACATATCTAGTACCCAGATCTCGATTTCTAAAAGGAAACAGACTTTCCTGGAAAAAAGGCTGACTGTAAAGTTGAGACAGGGAAAATTCAAGATGAGCTTGTAACATCCTGCTGTGCCAAAAAGTAAAGAAGTGCTAAAAATATGATGGCAACATATCAAAAAGGACACAAGAGTTGGCATGAAGGGGTTCCAATGGCCAAATCTGGAACAATCTGAACATTCAAATAATGATAGTAATGGATTATAAACCATAAAATAAAATTCTATTAGCCCAAGAGACAGAAAGGGCCACATAAACTGAAACTGCATCAGCCTGAGCCCAGAAGAACTAGATGGTGCCTGGCTACCACCAAAGACTGCCCTGACAGGGAACACAACAGAGAGTCACTGATGGAGCAGGAGAAAAGTGAGGTGCAGAACTCAAATTCTAGTAAAAAGACCAGACTTAACGGTCTGACTGAGACCAGAGGAACCCCAGAAAGCATGAACCCCAGACTCTCTGTCAACTCAGCACTAAAACCATTTCCGAGGCCAACTCTTCAGACAAAGATTAGACTGGACTATGGACATAAAATGGTATTCATGAAGAGTGTGCTCAAGTAGATACATGAGAATAAATGGGCAGCTCCTGTACGGAGGTGAGATGAAAAGGCAGAGAGGGTCAGGAAATGGTGGAATGGACACAGGAAATCATGGGTAGAAAGGAGGAGTGTGCTGTCACAGTACAGGGAGAACAACTAGGGTCACATAACAATGTATGTATAAATTTTTGTACGAGAGACTAACTTGAATTGTAAACTTTCACTTAAAGTACAACAATAAAATTTTTTAAAAAGTTAAAAAGTAGATACATTAAAAAAAATAAAATAAAATTCTATGAGTCTATAGATACACTGAATATACCATGGACTGCCAAAAGAATGAACAAATCTGTCTGGGAATGAGTACAACCAGAATGTTCCTTAGAAGCAAATATGACAAGACTGCATCTCACACACTTTGGACATGTTGTCAAGGGGGATCAGTCCCTGGAGAAGGACATCAAGCTTAACAGAGGGGCAACGAAAATGAGGAAGACCTTCAACAAGATGGACTGACACAGTGGCTGCAACAATGGGCTCAAGTTGTGAGGATGGTGCAGGACCAGGCAGTGTTTCGTTCTGTTGTACATAGGGTCACTATGAGTCGGAACCGACTCAACAGCACCTAACAACAACAACAACATACTGATACAATAATTGAATGAATAAATAAATGAGGGACAAGGAAAAGCTCTTCCTTACTGCAGAATGTCAACTAATAAATACAGAGGGAATGATACAGTTAGAATCATTACTAGCTGTTAAATGTAGCAGGTAGTTTCATGAAAAAAATAGGATATCTCAAAGTATCTTCATACAAATAATTACAAAAGGAAAAACAGTTTTCCTATAACGCTTGTTTTGAAAATACCAATTTGTGTCAAACAATTAATATATTGGGGAAAATTTGAACATAATGTGAACTTCACATTTGCTTACATGTGATTTCATCCACAAGAAACACTAGGTTTTCTCTAGGTGAATCCAGAAAACTACACCCAACTGAACTGAGCTGCATAGGAATGCACATATCCCTGCTTTAACCACTACACGGTAACTCAAAAGCTGCAGTCCTTCCAAAGCCCACTTCCACAAACCAACTTTCGGTCTTTTTCAAGGTAAAGTGCCATATTTATCATATTTGTGTATTTCTTAACAACTATACTATCATTTTTATTAGGTTTATCTTTTTTTTATGTGTCATGTGAATGTTGTGTCCTAACGCCTTCTTTCCCATAAACCCTATGGGTATTTATTACATTATTTTGCACAGTGCAGTGACTTTTAGGAATGCATATGATGCATTATAGCAAAACTGACTATACTTTACAATGAAGAAACCTAGCAGATTCCATCTTAACCAAGCGATCAAAGTGAACTCACCAATAATGGGATCAACATCATGTACCTCCAGATGCGATGCACAAAGAATGATACAACAATCAGTTCTGTGATAAACCTGCCCAAAATGCATCACCTGAAACTAATAATGAGGAAACATAAGGCAAACCCAAATTGAGGGACAACCTCCAAATAACTGGCCTTTTAAAAAATGCCAACATCAGGAAAGGCCAAGAAAGACTGAGGAACTCTTTCAGATTAAAGAAGATCAGAGAGATACGATAGCTAAATGCAATACATGATCCTAGAATGGAATTTGTATTGGGGCAAAAATACAAGGACAGTACTGAGACCACTGAAGAAACCTTAAAATATATTGTGGATTAAATAATAGTATTGTATCCATTTTAAATCTCTTAATGTTTATAAGTGTACTATGGTTATGTATGAAAACATCCTTGTTATTAGAAAATAAACACGGAAGTAACTAGAGGTGACTTATTACTCTTTAACTTACTCTTAAATATGGGAGAGAGAGAAAATGAAAATAATAAAGCAAAAGGGAAAAATGTAAACTGGTAAATCTGGACAAAGTATATACAGAAGTTCCACATACTCTTCTTACAACTTTTCTTTAAGTTTAAAATTATATGAAAACAAGAAATTATTTAAAAAATAATACAGGAGTAGAGGCATAGATGAAACAATATTGGCCATGAGTCAATAAATCTTGAAGCTGGTATGTATGGTTCATTAAGTTTTTAAAATTTATTGTTTTAGGGTCAAATTAAATAAAACCAAATCACACAGTGAGAAAGTAATTTCCTTTTTGATATTTCTAACTATACCAAGTTGAAAGGTGTGGTATGGTGCCAGCATAACTCCTTGTTAGCTCCTTTTTAAATCATGTTATCTGCTTTCAGTAAGTAACAATATGGATCCAGAATTTACTAACATTGTTTTTTACTGTATTGATTGTTATGCATATGGAGCCCTGGTGGCACAGTGGTTAAGAGGTATGGCTGCTAACCAAGATCAGCAGTTCAAATCCACCAGCTGTTGCTCAGAAACCCTATGGGGCAGTTCTACTCTGTCCTATAGAGTCGCTATGAGTCAGAATCAACTTGACAGCACTGGGTTTGGTTTTTTGGTTTTAATTTGGTTTATAATATTATTTCCTCTTAGAATGCTTTAGAAACAATTACAGTAGAAGGTTATATACAATAAATTTCACAATTTAAAATACACAGAAAGTTGTACATGTAAAAGGAAGTTCTGGCTCTACCTCCTCAGATATGGAAGAGTTAATTGTTACAGCACAAAAGAAACAGAACAAAGGCCCAACTTTCAGGAATCTATATCATATTATCAATATATGGTTCATATCCTCAGTGTAGAGGCAGCACAGGCTTTTGAGGCAAAGTGAGGTACTCAAGTGTAAGCAAAGTTGGTCATTTGCAAAACAAATCATCTAGTTAAACCTGACTGCACACCCTTCACAGTATGCCATGTTTCACAGATACGTAACCCCAGCAACCTATTTCTTCAGTGAGCTCTAACACTAGATTAATAGCTCACTGGTTAGGCTTAAATAGTTTTAAAATATACAAATGTTTAACTTTTTGATGTCCATTTTATAATTTTATATGTCTAACCCTTTTATCCAGTAACTGTTACGCTGACATTCCCCACTGCGGGGTTTACATTAACTTTACCCAAAGAGTTTGGTCTTAGGCCCCAGTTCCTGAGAAATGATGTCCAAAAAAAACCTTGGAATATAAGTGTCTTCAATAAGGACTCCAGACCACAGCTAACACATAAACTATGCCACTGAGATGATGAGGTGATTCTGGGGTGGGGGCAGGCAACGCCAGAAAGACCCATCGCCTAATACCTCATGATACTGACCAACCTCAGGGGGAAGGAGCTGGAGTCTGCATTATGTAATGAGGCCCTCAATAAAGGCTCTGGACAGTGAATCTCTATGAGCTTCTTGGTTGGCAAAGGAAGGGTAACATACCTTCTTTGGGATACAGAAGCTCTGCGGTGGAATCCCTCCCAGACCTCACCCTATGCATCTTTTTACGCTGATTCTGCTTTGTATCCTTTATAATAAAGCTATAATTGTAAGTGTAGAACTTTGCAAGAGTTATATGAATCTTTCTAGCAAATTATCAAACCTGGGGAAATAGTGAGAGCCAACAGGTCAGAGGTAGGAGAGGGGGGTGGATGGCAAACCCTGAGCTTGTGGCTGCTGTACTGAGGCAGCAAAGGGAACTCCCAAACATGCAGTCAGCAGGTCAGAAGTGAGGGGAGCCCCAGGGACTCCCAAGCTTGCAGCTGGCATCTGAAGTCTTAGGCCGACATGGCAGTCTGAAGGATATTGTCCTTTTTACTTGTGACATATGAACTAGCTCTGGGTGCTCAGGGTCAGAGAAAGAAGTGCTGCATGAGCAGCTGGGGTTAGAACTGAACACAGAAGTGGAAAGTGGAGATTTGTTGTATCCTCATACCCATCAACCTCCAAACCAGAAGTAGGGTAATATGGTAAAAGCCAAAGAAAATAAGTGTTCTTTCTAAATACTGTGCACCAGAGAAAAAGAAGGCCAACTTGCTGATTCAAGGTCCTGACTTACTACTTAAGGTTTAAGGAAAACAAAATCCATACCTTAACCTTTATAGGCTTTTAAAGAAGTAGAACGCATATACAAAAGAACAAAGAAATCTTACAACATTAACAACAATAATGGCTAACAAGCATTCTGCTAAATATTTCCACAATTCTTAACTGAATTAATCCTCACAACTACCTTATGAAATAGGTAATATTACTCTCATTTTATAGACAAGGAAACTGAAACACAAAGCATTCAGGTAAGTTGCCCAACTTAGCTGTTGTTGGGTTTTGCACAGTCAATTCAGTAGCAAAGCAGAACTCAAATCCTAACAGCCTGGCTGCAGTTTGTCCTCTTAACTACGAAGCCATTCCGTATTTCAGTAGCTTATAGTCTCAGTCAGCAGTGCCTTCTGACCAGATACAGGATTCTCATTCTTTTTAAAGAGGTTTTATTTATATTAATAAGCAACAACATCATAATGCTCCCCTTTCCAAACAAAAACTGAGTTCATTTCAATACATTTCCAAAAAGGATGTCCACCATGTTTCTTTCCCTTAAAAGAATACAACAGAATTACTCTTCATATTAATTCCACATGATAATTTTAAAACCTGTGACCAATGAAATTATGGATTATCTTTTCCTCCTACAAAAAAATTAATTTCCTAATAATGGTATAAACAGGGAAGAATAACCAAAATTGAGTGATTTTACATAAGTTAACTGCTGTAATTTGTATATCACATTTTGCTCTAGTGAAGTTAAAAATTTAAGCACTGAAAGGTAAGTGCCAAATGGGTTAAAGTATTGTTAGTTAGTACTTGCCTCTTTGAGGAAAACCTCCATATCTTCTTGGGCTTCAAATACAAACGCTCTCAAGTCATTTGATGGAATATGATTTTCAATATATTTGGCATTTTTATTATCTTTCATATTGATCTAAACAAAAAAAAAAAGAAAAAAATCCGTTGATTTTCATGAAGCCCAAACTGATTACTAGAACATGTTTTTAACAGATTAAATTTAATACCTGAGAAAATAACCAAAAAGAAAAAAAGTGGTATCTAAGGGTCAACATTTTAAAACACCGACTTATTCTAATTTATCCACAAACATCTGACACACAGTTAAACAAAAGCTAAGACTCTAACAGCACCTGATGCATATCGGCACAGTTCTAGTCTGACACACACGGGGATGCCCTGAGTCGTAATCAACTCTATGGCAACTGGATGGAGTCCCTGGGTGGTGCAAACGGTTAACATGTTCGGCTGCAAACAGGAAGGTTGGAAGTTCAAGCTCACCCAGGGCCACCTCGGAAGAAAGGCCTGGTGATCTACTTTTGGGGAAAAAAAATTAGCCATTGAAAACCGTATTGAGCACAGTTGTACTCTGACACAAAGGAGGTTGCTGTAAGTCAGGGTAGACTAGTGGCAATTGTTTTTTGTTTAATACTTAAGTTCCTTTTTGGTTAATTCACTGAAAATACTTGAAACTGTCTTAGATGGTGACCTAGCAGCATAAAAATTTCTCATTTACCCCCAAACTTCCATAGAAGACTTCATACTATACACAGAAATAACAGATAGGCACAAAACATAAAGAAATGAATAAAACTTCATGAAACTAATGGGGGGGGGGCTTGCTATGGCTTAAATATAACTATTAGTGCCTTCAAGTGAAACCCTAGTTTTGTACCACCAGAGCATAACTGAAAAAAAGTGTTAACTGATTAGGCAATTCTGCATGCAAGGTTCAATATATAAGATACCAAGATAGGTCAGAAACAAAAATTGGCCTCAAGAAGAGGACAATCTATTCTTTATTGCAGATGAGTACGCTGAAAAGCAGAGCATGCTAAAGTTCCATACAGAGGTATATAAAAAGTGCTACCTATGGAATTTTAGAGGACAAGTAAATTACCTCTAGCAGATGGAAATCAACTTTCTTGAAAAAACTGAAGCTTTATGAAAGAGAAGGTATTTACGCACTATATCATGTATCTTACATATGACCTTCATCAAGTATTTACATCTCTGAGCTTTAATACCTTGATTTGTAAAATGAGTATGATGGAACAGAATATACCTCAAAGGAAAAAATGTGGATTAAAAGAGAATGTTGGCCAATATTACTCTTTATTTTATATCAATGATTGTAGAAAAATGGGAAAACAGATACAAAAACAAAAAAATTAATACCACCACACAGAGATAAACACTAGGAACATTTAATGTCTATTGTCTCACTTTTTTTTTTTGGTTCCAAATTACTTTAATGAAAAGAATGGTACAAATGGAAAAAAATGTAAGTGGATGTTTGGTGCAACTTACTTATAGCTTAAAAGTAATCCCAATATGACCATGGGAAGTCATCTTTTTTAATAGCTATAGATAAGCCAGCCTAGGAGTTAGTTCTCATTATCACTGTCTCCCAAGGTGTAATATCAGTGATAGTCTGCCATGTCAGATTCCAGGGGCCCCATCTTGTATAAGTTGGTTATATGGTCATCCAATTCTTTGATGGATTTCACCTGCTCATTCAGGTAATGAATTTTTGTCAGTGGCCAGTTTATGCACTTCTAGTAGTGACTGATTCACATTTTCTTCCAAGTGTAATGCACTCTCATTGCATTCCGCCTGCTCTCCCAATCACAATCCGAATTCTTGAAAGCCTGAAGGAAGATTTAGCCACTCCGCTGGTTCTGCAGCTTCGTCAGTTTCTTAGCATGTATACTCCTCCTCATGAGACTGACGAAGAAAATATTTGGCAAAGGTCTTCAAAGTCACATCTCCATGGTCAAAGCAGTAAGACACAGATAGACACAGGGGCGTAGCACTCCAAGATGATCTGGTGGTTGAAGGCAGCCTCCTGTTTCACAGTTTTTTTAAATGAAATCTTTCTATATGTCCTATTCCATAACCTGTTTTATAATTCATTAACATGTCATAAATGTCCTTTAATATTAGTAAATAGAGACATTTTTAATGTCTTACATAGTATTTTACTGTAAGGATATAGAATAATTTAGTTAACTAATGGGTACCTTTGGAAATTTGTTCTTTCCGCCATAGTTCTGCTATTATAAGCACTACTATGAGGCGTCAATCTGTAAATAAATCTTAGTACACGTCTCCAATTCTAGATTGGAATTATTAGAAATAATTTATGGAAGTAGACAGCTAATTGACAAGCTAGATGACCAAAATTTTAAGTTTAGATATTGCTTACGGATATGGTAGCATTTTAACAAAACATTGAAAAGTTAGCACAAAAAAAACCAGACTTACTGGTCTGACAGAGACTGGAGAAACCCCCAGAGTATGGCCCCTGGATGCCCTTTTAACTCAGTACTGAAGTCAATCCTGAAGTTCACCCTTCAGCCAAAGATTAGACAGAGCCATAAAACAAAATGAGACTAAATGGCACACCGGCTCAGGGGCAAGGACAAGAAGGCAGGAGCAGACAGGAAAGCTGGTAACAGGGAACACAAGGTCGAGAAGGGGAGAGTATTGACATGTCATGGGGTTGGGAACCAATGTCACAAAACAATATGTGTCTCAACTGTGTAATGACAAACTAATTTGCTCTGTAAACATTCATCTAAAGTACAATTTAAAAAAAACGAAAAGAGGGAAAAAGATACCTAGAAAATTCTCATGTGTGTGGAAGTTAACCAACACATCTCTAAATAATTAAGGGTTAAAGAAGAAATCACAGGGAATTAGAAAAAACGGAATTGAATGAAAATTTGTAAAAAAAATAAAACCCTGAAGAGTTAGGTAACTGTGTGTGTGGACACAGATAGAGGGAGGCTGTAGGAAAGGTGAGGCCAGGGAAGGTAAAACAGTAGAATATATTACTTTATCTCAAAGATTTAAATGTATTTTAAAATGTAAATGTATGCAAGATGGTGGAGTAAGAAGCGCCACGCTTCCATCCTCCCACAGAAACATCAAGAAACAGGCAGAAACTGTCACAACCAACTTTGTGTATTAATTTTGCTAATATATGTAAGATATAATAAAAACAAAAAAGATGTAAAATTACTTTCATAAAAGTATGACACAAACGTGATACAGAAAATAGAACTTTTCATGAATGCTGCAAGAAGTGTTTTATTTAAAAGAAACATAGTGAATTCTCTACTAAAGAAAAAAACAACTAGCAAAAATAATCTGAGTCATTTTTGAATAAATTTTTAAGTTTATATATGTATCTACATCTAACATATCATTATCAAGAAATATAGTTTTTCATCCTTTTAAGTGGCCAAACTTATTAAATATTTTAGATGGAAATCTTCCTAGTAAACTCATGGCCACAACTGATTAAAATGATTCACTAAATACAAATTAAGATCTATGAAATGTTTATGATGTCATTCTCAGAATTCTCAGAATGCTCTATTTTTGGAGCAGGTGATTTTCTTGGCTATTCTGTCAGGTGTTCCTTGTCAACTTATTTATTTATAGTAGTTTTCTACCCCTTTTGCAGATTTTAATCTATGGTCTGCTATACTTTAAGAATAGCAATTGTTAGAGGAACCAGACAGCAAAGCTAATTTTATATATGATTCTTGGTCAGTAAGCTGCTAGTTTCATACCTCTTTTTATAAAACATACACAGGTTTTATGATAGTTATTACCCTCACTCATCATAGGCCCTTTTAAAAAGTTCATGTATGGATTTAGCAGTATGCCAGATGAAACAAATGTTATAAGCAAAAAACAAGGCGTTAATATCCCACTGAAACCAAACTCGCTGCTGTTGACTCAATTCCGACTCATAATGACCCTACAGGACAAAGGAAAACTGTCCCATAGGGTTTCCAAGGCTGTAATCTTTATGGAAGCAGACTGCCACATCTTCCTCCCGCAGAGCAGCTGGCGGATTTGAAGGGCCAACCTTTCTATTAGCAGCCAACCACTTTAATCACTGAGCTACCAGTGATCCTAGAGAGTTAACAGGACTAACTAATTCTTATAACAAAAATTACGATGATTACATTAATAAAACTAACAGATGCTACCAAGAAGAACAAAATTTCCTACCGTGAGCATTATGGGTTCACAGACTCTTTGCTTAAATTTCTCTCTGTTATTTCTTAGCCACAAAACAGCATCATATGTGTCACGGTACCTCTGTCTCAGCTTATCTTCCTTTTGATTCATAAGATTGTCAAAACGTTTAATAAGATCACATACACCTAAAATTGGAAAATAAAACAAAGCACTGTTTCTTCCAAAACCTTAGTGAATTAACCTATTAATAATACAAAAGAATATCCTAGATCTGAAGGTTACAAAGGCCACTCAGCAAGTATTCAGCATAATGAAAATAATCCACCTTGAACAAATCATTGTAAAACTTCCAAATGCCCAGGATATAAGAAAATCCTTAAGCTATTAGAAAGAAAAAATAAGTCACCTATAAAAGAAAGAAAAAAAATGCTAGATTTCCTATCAGAAAACAGCGGTGGTAGGCCTTCAAAATTCTGACAGAAAAATTTTCAACCTAGAATTATACATAAAACAAAATCAAGACTAAAAAGATAATGAAATAAAGATATTTTCAGATGCAAAGACTGAAATTAATTCCCTAATATCTCTTCATAAGAGGTTACCTGAAGATGTAATCTAATAAGATAAGGGAGGAATGTTAAAAAAAAAAAAAAAAAAAGGAAGACATGAGATGCAGGAATAGGTTTATCCAATACATGATGGGCATGGAGAATAATCTCAGATGACAGCCGTGCAGAAGGCCTAGAGAACAATTAGTTTAGATGGAAGGCTCCAGAACTCAAGACATGCCTCATTTTGTTTTGTTTTTTCCAATTTAAGAAAATGGTGTTAAAAAGGTCTATTAAAACCTTTAAAAAGCTCTCAGGAAATGTAATCATAATACACTACATAGCTATACTATGAACAAGTTTCATTGTTGGTAATAACATAAGCAATACTCAGTACTTCTAGATTCTAAAATTAACCCATAAACATAGCACATAAAACTTAATTATGGTTTTAAACTAATTTATAACAAAATTTAAATGTCTTCAGTGTTGAAAATATAAAAGCCAGAGAACAGAGGAGAAAATTTTGAATATGAAAAGGCAGGAAAATGAAATGGAAGGATGGGAGTGTCAATATTTTTAGTTTACAAAGTGTACTATATCAAGCAATACTGAAAATTGTATATAACCAAAAAAAGAGCCTATCACTTATAACAAATCAATATTAATAAATGTTAATGATTTACAATAATTACTATTAACATAATAATCTCATTTGAGGAATTAAAATATAGGGAAGAGAGGTGTTGTGAGCTAAAAATCTACATCTAGTGTAACTAAATATCAAAACACAATGTCTAAAATTGATAAACAATAGTGAAATAAGAATATAATATAAATATATGGAAGAACTATTGGCAAAAACTGCTAAAATAGTTAAAAGTGGTTACCCTTGAAAGTGAGTCTGGAAGTGGGAAAGGGGTTATCCTTCTGTTCTAGTGCCTTTTTTTTTTAACCATATCCATGTAGTACTTTGATAAACATATACAAATGGAGTTTTTGTTACAGATATTGTTTTTGTGTGTTGTTGATTCCAACTCATAGTGACGCTACAGGACAGAGAGAACTGTCCAATAGGGTTTCCTAGGCTGTAATATTTATGGGAGCAGATTGCCAGGTCTTTTCTCTCATGGAGCCACTGTGTGGGTTCGAGCCACTGACCTTTCGGTTAACAGCTAAGCCCTTAAGCAGTGTGCCACCAGGGCTCCTGTTACAGATTTTAGCTCTATATATTTAGCTTACAGAATATAAGGTCTCTTCTATCTGAATAATGCTATAGATCTATCCACCTGATTTATAGAAAAGAAAAGCAAAGATGAAATTGGACAGGTTTTGAGGAGGAAAACTTACGGAAGGCTATGACGAAGGCTAGAATAAAGAGCTTAAATCTGATCTGAGAAATAACAGTAAGTGATTGTGTAAGGAAAATAAAGCTAAGCATTTTAAGAGAATTAAATAAACTGCAGTAATCTGACATAAGACAGTGGTCAGCCAGTAGCAAATCACAGTACACAAAGGATCTGGGTAATAAAGGACTGGGCTGGAAGAATGAAGCAGAGCTTCTTCAACAAGGAGATGTGAACATTTTAAAGAAATGATATTAGAAGAAGAAGAATGCCCATCTGAGATATATCTCCATTTTATAAACATCTCTTCACCTTAAGTTTAATAAACTTACTCTTTTTCTCTTTCTCAAGAGTCTCCCTCTCTCTTCGTTTATCAATTATCTCGCTTTCACATAACGCCTTTTCATCTTGAACTCGTCTCAGATCATTTGTGATGGCATCAATCTGGGGCTGAAGATTTTCACAGTTTTCCGTGGTCTTTAGTTCATTCTGCAAATCCTCTATCATTTTGCGGGTATTACTTATTCTTCTCTGCCGGTCATGCTCTTCATTTTGTTTTACTATTAAAGCCTGCTGCAGTTCCTCAATCTAATAAAAACAAAAGTAGGTTAGTGCTTGAGATTGTTTTTTTTCCTCATTAATGCAGCTTTTGTAGTAGTATGTGTTGAAAATATATTTATATTTTTTAAAATGCAAATAACAGTCTAAGAACATGGGCGTTTTTCTCACTAAAGGTAACCAGCTAAAATTAGAATGCCACTCCTGCCAGACTTCCTGTATCTTTATTTGTTCACTAACTGACAAGTAAAGTTTCTTATGATATTGACATTCAGATGGAGGAAGAGAAAATAAAAGCTTGCTAAAATTTTTATCTTACTCAGGTAGAAGAATAAAAACACTGAATAACTCTTACATTTATTAGAAAAACGTGTTATTTAAACTTTAAGAGTAATCTCTACAAGAATAGGCCTAGAATATGTAACTTTCAACATATAGGAAAAAAAAAAACTGTGTAAGAAACCCCTGATCAACAGCAACAGAATGTAGAAAAGAAGAACAAGAAGAATCAAATAAAAAGCATAGTAAGTACAAAATTTAACAGTAAATGTGAGCTGGTTACACTCGTTTATTGATAGAAAAAGAGTCTCACACTGAACTAAAAAAAATTCAAAACAAAATCCACTATATATTATTTACAGCAGACAAAGTAAATCAAAAATGATGCAAAAAGAACAAAAACGAATGAAAATATTAATTTAAAAACTGCTATGGTAATAAACACATGGGGTTGTCATGAGTTAGACTTGACAGCAACTGGTTGGTTTGGTAATATAGTAAACAACAAAGCTTCAAAATCTAGGAAGCAAAAACTAATGTAACTACAGTCGTCCCTCAGTATCCGAGGGGTACCGGTTCTAGGACACCCCACAGATACCAAAATCCGAGGACGCTCAAGTCTCTTAAATAAAATGGCATAGTAATTGCATATAACCTACGCACATCCTCACGAATACTTTAAATCATCTCTAGATTACTTATAATATCTAATACAATGTAAATGCTATGTAAATAGTTGTTTCATCACAACTGAAGACTTGTTCTGGAAGGTAGCCTTTCTCTTCTATGAGTTTCTTGAGCTCTTCTGGGAACAATGACGCTGTCTGGACCTCAGATGATACTGATTTGCCGTGATCTTGAAGTTTTTGAGGCTGTAGGGCTTTACAAAGCTAGCCAGCCAGCCCTTACTAGCCTTAAACTCTTTCCTCTGCTCCGCTCAGCCCCCTCACAATTAGCCTGTGAGGGATTGCTTTGACAACTTTATTGTTTTTTAGGAGACATTTTTTCACAGATTCAAAGGATGCACACAACACAAGTAGCAAACTAAAGACAGTGAGGCGAATAATGTTCCAACAAGAGAGACTGAGGATGTGTGAAGTGGAGGGAGGCTACAGCAGGGGAAGCCTACACATCCCTTCATTTGCGTGGATTCAGTGTAGCGCTCAGGGTGTGGCAAATTCAAGTTTTGCTTTTGAAACTTATTTTTTTCTAATATTTTTGAGCAGTGGTTGGTTGAATCTGCAGAGGTAGAACCTGCAGGTATGGAGGCTGACTATGTAAGGAAAAACAGAAAAATGCACTCAAAGAAGATATAGACACTTTATTTTTAAAATGGATACATTAAGTAGGCAAAAAAACAAGGAAGAGAGCATTTAAAAACACCAAAGGAAGTCTCAAAAAATTCTTAAAAAAAAAAAATCATACAGGCCACATTTACTCACCAGAAAGTAATATAATTAGAGTTCTACATAAAAAGACAGCATAAAAAAATTCCATATACTTAGGAATTAAGACAATAATTGTAACTCCCAAACTCATTACCGTCGAGTCAATTCCAACTCACAGCAACCCTCCAGGACAGAGCAGAACCGTCCCATAGGGTTTCCAAGGAGCGGCTGGCTGGTGGATTCAAACTGCCAAGTGGTTAGCAGCTGAACTCTTAACCACCGGGCCACCAGAACTCCCATAACAGCATTTAAAGGTGATCATTTGACTATATCTCACATGTGTTGATATGTAGTGTTCTTTTTGTTTTTTCAGTTTAAGATTTTATAATTTTCATTTTAATGTTTTTATTCATTTAAGGTTATTTAGGAGTTGGAGCCCTGGTGGCGAAGTGGTTAATAGCTCGGCTGCTAACCAAAAGGTCAGCAGTTCAAATCCACCAGACACTCCTTGGAAATCTTATCGGGCAGTTCTACTCTGTCCTATAGGGTCGTTATGACTTTACTGCAATGGGTTTGGTTTTTCTAATACCTGTGGATGTCATCACATTTGGGAATAGGGTTTTGTTATGTTAATTAGGCCATTATTATTGTAAGGTGCATCTCAAACCTAATGACCTCTAAGATATAAAAAGAGCAGATTAGACACACAGAGAAGCAAGCACAAAGGGGTAAGATAGATGCCAGTTGGAGACTGACAAGGAAGAGTTCAATGCCAAGAAGAATGCTAGAGAAGCTGAGGATTTTCTCAGCAGACAGAGAGAGTCTTCCCCACAGATGGTGCCCTGAATGCAGACTTCTAGCCCTCTAAAGTATGAAAAATAAATTTCTGTTTCTTAGTTACCACTTGTGGTATTACTGTTACAGCAGCACTAGCAAACTAAGACAAAGGGATTTGTTAAAAATCAAGAAGGGCTAAAAATAAAAGAACTAACTTTTAATTCAAGACCTTTAAAACATTTTTTTAAAATACCCAAACAAAGCAGAAAAAAAAACAAAATTAAGAAAGATAAAAGCAGAAATTAATTAAATAGATAATAAAAATAGACAGGTTGATTAAAAACACGATTATTTGAAAAGACTATTTACTACAAGTGACAAATCTTGGCAAATACAAGCAAAAAAAAAGAAAATGGATATATAAACATAATTGATGAAAAGAGGAGAGTACAGACAGAAAAATGAGTTTAAAAATTGTAGATGAGTACTATAAACTTTGTAAAAATAAATTGGAAATCTAAATGAAACTGGTAATTTTTAGAGGAATAGATGTTAGCCAAATTGACGTAAGGACTATGCCCTGAAAACAAAACCAGTCAAGGATGGTACAAAAATAAAATTATAGGCCAATCTCACAAGGTGCAAAAATTCTAAATTAAAGACTCGCTACTTGAACCCAGGAATGTATTAAAATACAGTCATGTGCCACATAACCATCTGTTCAGGCAACATTTGACTGCATATATGTCTGTGGTCCCATAAGGTTATAGTAGAGTTCAGAAATTCTGATTGGTGAACAGGACATAGCAGACATAATTATATTATGTAGACAGTATTGTACAGTATTAACCTACTTAACCAATGTATTACCTTGCCAGACACATTAGCTGAAATACAGTACTGTATTGTGTACAGTATTGTGGCCATTTAGTCAATACAGGTACACTATAGTATCCATATAGCTTTGCTAATGGATACAAACAATGAGTATCTCAACGGATACATTCTCCAAGCCAGCCAATGATTGTGCTGGGTAAGGGGCTATTGCCGTGGGGACAGGCTGGCTGAAACAGGTTGTGATGATGAATTGTTAAAGAATCTGTCATTCATAAAAACGGAAAGGAATTTCCACTCTGGATAAGGCCCAGTGCAAACAAGCTGGAGGAACAGTGGGCTCAGTGGTGTTCACACAATATTCAAATCATATAACATCCCATTTCACAGAACATATAGTGGACATTAAGCGACACATGACTGTACCAAGTAAGATTCATGACAGAAATGCAAGGATGGTTCACATTAGGAAAACTATTAACCTGGTAACTTCTATTCAAGGTGGGTTTTTAAAGATGAATGTTTATGACTTTTCCCTCCTAAACCCTACAGGATAAAATAATACAAACGGAGTAAAAAGGGTTTAATTCCAGAAGGACAAAGGGATCAGCAAATAAGAGATTTTAATAAATATTCAGAAGATGAGAAATAGTAGAGGGAAAATTAATTAACTCACCTACAATAGGAATCATTCTAAAGGGTGAGTGAAAGAAAAAGGGACAAGAGAGTTGATTCTTTAAAACCCATAGAATCGTAAGATTAGCAAATGCCAAGTATAAAAGATATCACATAGAACAAAATCATCCTTATCCTACCTCCTACCCCAATTCCTTACATACATACATACACACACCCATACACTCACCCTTGAGCGCATAATACTGACAGCCAGCCAAGCTTCTGCCATAGAAATTTAAGGTTTATTCTCTGGAGAAATTAAATAAGAGAGGTTTGGGACCTGAAGATAAGGGCCAAGAAAAAGGGGCAAGGCTGGAAACTGGGAGATTAGGGTGATGCTGAACCACCAGGAATGCTTAAAATTATGTACGTACCCTTAAGGCAGGTAATTCAAAATTCAGTCTTTGAATGGACATGGAAAAAAGAACCCCACATATGTCTGAGGATCTGTTAACAAAAGAACTCACTTTCTTGCCCAAAAAACCCACTGCCATCCAGTAGATTCCGACTCATAGTGACCCTATAGGACAGGGCAGAACTGCACCACAGGATTTCTAAGGAGTGGTTGGTGGATTTGAACCACCAACCTTTTAGTTAGCTGCTGAGCTCTTAATCACTGTGCCACCTGGGCTCCATTCTCTTGCCCAATCATACTAAAATAAATTTGCCATCAAGCTCTACCCATGCACAAAGAATTCATAACCAGCTTTTAAGAGCCCTACTCTTAACCATAAGCAAACAACCAAAGACAAGGAAAAACTTCAAGAAGAAACAGAAACAAGGAAAAAAAGAAAAAACTAATTAGGAAAGAAAAAAAGATAAAAGAAAAACTTTTAATTTATATTCTCAAAGACATGAAAAGCATACATTAAAAAAAAAATAAAACAGGAGAGTATGAATTAGGAATAATCATAGAATAAGAAAATGCTCCTGGAAATGAACAAACATGATTGCTGAAAGTCAAAATTCAATTCAGAAGTTTAAAGATAAAGCTGAAGAAATATTAAAGGAAGCAGAACAAAAAACATGTTCTATTCATGAAATCTCCTTGACTATCTTTCTCCAAATATATACTTCCCTAGTTGATCTTTTCGAAAGGAGAGAAAAACGTACCCCCTCTTAAGTTTTAAACTTTGCTAAGTATAAACTGAAATTTAAAACAGGATTTTCCTTAGCAATAAATTATCTGAAATAAACTATCTTTATTTCTAGACATTATGCCTATAAATGAAGACTATTATCAGAACAGATTAAAACTCAACAATAAAAATGTAATCAAGATGAAAAGTTTTATAATTAAGTATACTCTGAATACTTCCAATCATGAAAAAAAGTACATATATATTTTCTACAGAAATGTCATCACCGATTTCTTGTAACGAAATGTTTACGTCTGTGTAGTAAAAACAGAATCAATCCCTTAGAATTTAATCTCTGCTATTAAGATAACCAAATCCAATTTTACCATCACCTTGTTAAAAATAAACTATAGCCGGCCAGGTATAAAGATCATAATGCGAATCTATAAATAGTTTTGAGAAAAATTTCCCAACTGTCCTCTATGCAACTATTCTACTTCCAAATCTTAGATTCCTTCACATATTAAGGTAAGAAATAGAGTGTGAGGAGGCTCTTGGACAAGTCCCACACAAGAATTTGTCCTACAATCCAGACCTGAAAACGAAAGTTACGGCAAATTATGTAATCAAAATTTCAATATAAAATCTTACATGTTTATCTTTCCTCTCTAAAACATCTTGCTTTTCTTTGCATTTCTGAGATTTCTCCTTAATACCTGTTGCCTGTAAAATTGAACCAGAAAGGAAAAAAGTTAAAAACTTAAGCCAATTATGTGGCCCTACCCACCTAAATACTAATTTATTATATGGGCTAAACCACCATAATGCTTTTCCATCCTTTCCTTCAAATCAAATTTATAATTATCATAAAAAACCCAAGTTATCTGCAAATCTGTAAAAAGTTATTCTCACCAATATTAAAAATAGCCACAGTATTATGCATGTGCTTCTTTATCTCTTCACATTTACTTTCACATTTTATTTAATCTGATCCTCAAAACAATCCTAAAGGAAAGTCGGCATAGCTATAATTCTGTCTTTCTATATATGAAGAAAACAAAGCGCACAGAAGTCTGTATACATAGCTAAAAATTGGTAGCACTAATACTCAAAATCAGATCTTATTTAAATCTAGGGTTTTTTCTACTTTACCAAGTATGCTATCTCTTTTGATATTTTTCATTAACACATGAAACATGTAAATCACACATTCTTAACACAAAAAAACATGTAATCCAAATGAACTGGCAAACAGGGCTAAGCAGAAAAGGATTACCGCAGGCCTAAGACTGCTATTCTTTTTCTAAGGTTGGCCCTTGGTTGTTGTCTGGCAACTTGGATTTTGGGAGTGTTCCCACCATCCCTAATTGATAAGTGTGGCTTACTGTGCCTAAACGTTTTGTACAAATAATGTGGCTTATGTTGAACACCTGCTTTCTCTCTTGGATTCTTTCTGTTGTATGTGCTAGGCAGTGTCTAGATGACTAGTTAGTCCCTATAAAACTCTTGAGGACTGAGTTTCTAATAAGCTTCCCTGGCAAACATTTCACACGTGTTGTCATGATGTGAGGAGGAGGAATTAAGCATATCCTGTGTTGACACCACTGGGAGAGGACTCTTGGAAGCTTGTGCGTGGTTTCCTCCAAATTCACCCCATGTGCCTTTTTCCTTTACTGATTTTGCTTTGTATCCTTTTGCTGTGATAAACCTTAGATAAGCGTACAACTATATACTGAGTTCTCCTAGAAAATCACTGAACCTGGGAGTGGTCTTGAGGACCCCTAACACCAAGGGCAAAGGGGAGTAGGAAGAGGGGCACAGGAGTTTCCCCTGTGGAGAGAAACTAATATTTACTGTGTGACTGATTGTAAGCTAACCACTATGCTCACTGTATACATGTGTTAAATCACACACATTAATCATATAAGATAAACATTACTATCCTCACCTTACTAATGAGGAGAGTGAGGCTCAGTGAGGGTAAATAACTTGAAGGTCAGGAAGTTAGTAAATGGCAGAATGGGGATTTAAAATATAGATCTGTGTGGATCCAAAGGCTATGCCCTTCCTACAACACTGTATCACCTCCCTGAAATGTTAAAAAAATTGTAAAGTGTTGAAAAAGGTTTTCTGTTGGAACAGAAGGAATAGGAACAAGAACAGTATGAAAACTAAACAAAATTAACAATTTTGTTCCTTGTTGCATGGCTATGAGTGTTAATAACTTTTTAAAAATATAGACTGATATAACGCACCACACTTCAAGATCACTTATTCAGGGAAACAATTCCAAAATATCTTAGGCTACGTAGATTTTCACATAAACAAATTAGGCTCATGGACATTTGACAATGCTTTAACAGCTAGGCTTCCATTATGAACGACAAGCAGGAAGGGGTTTTAAATATGATTTTTTAATTAAGAGAAATAATGAGATTTAAAATTTATTGTATACAATTTTCTGAGTGAGAAAGGTTGTATTCTGGAATATAAAGTCTATAGCAGGGAGTCAGCAGTTTTGACCACGGTACAATCACAAGGTCAAAAAAGGTAAGTTATAAAGGTAAGTTAGGAACAATACAGTAAATTCAGGGAAGTAAAAAAGCAATTACAAATCTAGCACTTAACTACAACCAGCCACTGTTAGCATAGCAGTAACTGACAACTATTAGCTCTATAACCTTGAGGAAGTCATGTCATCTTTGGGGTTGTTGTTGTTAGGTGCCATCAAATCGGTGTCAACTTATAGTGACCCTATAGGTCAGAGCAGAACTGCCCCATAGGGTTTCCAAGGAGCAGCTGATGGATTTGAACTGCCGACCTTTTGGCTAGCAGCCGAGCCCTTAACCACTATACCACCAGGGCTCTAAAAAACCATTGCTGTCAAGTCGATTCCGACTCATAGCAACCATAAAGGGCAGAGTAGAGCTGCATCCTCAAATACAATCATATAAAATGGAGAGGATTTGTCTAGATAATATCCACAATCCCTTCCTGATCTAAAATTTAAGATGACCAATAGTAATTGTTTCTTAAAATCAGATCAAATCAAATCCTAAAATTCTTATCTGTTCTTCATAACTATCTAATCTACTAGACTTGGGCATAATAATTCTAATTTACTTTAAATCTCTATTACAATTAAGGAGCCCTTCTGATGTGATTGTACCAAGGTCAAAATTACTGACTCCCTGTTATAGACTTTATATTCCAAGACATGACCTTTCTCACTCAAGTAAGCACTGTTCATCATGCATACTAAACAAATACCTGATACTATCGAGCTCAAAAAATGATTTTTTTGATCTACAGGCTGCCTAAAAAGAAAAACTACAATCATATCCCTAGATAAAACAGCTTCACATAACCGTTTGAAAAAAAAAAAAAAAAAAAAACCTAAAAATTTTTGTTAATCAAAACTTGAATACTGAATGGTTCTTTACTAACTGACATCTTAAAATCCGTAGCAAAGAACCTGGAGTAGCATGTTCACACTATACCAGAATACAATTTTAAAAATAAAGAGAAGATAATTAAAATAAGAAGACTGCAAAGTTTAGTTGTTTCTCTTCCATAGTTTAGAAAATCTGGATGTAAAAGATTGTATATAAAAAAATACACTATCTACTAAATGACCTTTGAATAGTGGAAATTATGTTTACACAATTTTTTTTCAATAGACTTACCAGGCTAAAATCCTCCTTTTATGATCAATGAAAGCCACCTTCAAACAGTGGCCAACACCAGGGGTACATAACCAAACATGTTGAAATGGTTTTCTGGTTTCCTAAAACTAACCTTCACACAGAGTAAACTCCAATGGTCTCGTTAATGAAAGTACTCTACTTATTTGAGCTAACCAATCAATTTCTGTAAGAGGTTCTTAAACAGGGGTCATGGATGTGACTTTAGCATGTCTGCAAATCCCCAAAATCTCAAATTTTGGATTTGCCTATATTATTATTCTGGAAGCAGGGTCCATAGTTCAAATCAGTCTCAAAATAATCTCTGATCCCAAAATCTCCCTAAAGGTTAAAAGCCACCATGTAAATTTTAAAGTTGTAATTTCAAATACAGGGAACATTCTACTATATTATTTATTCTAAAAAAATCTGATTTTCTATATCACCTTCCTCCAAAAGGGTGTGTAATTACAAAGCAGATACAATAAATCCACAAAATGTTTCTAGCAATATCATTATGAATCTTCTTGTCATTAAAACAATCACATTTCATTTTTGTCTTTTTATATCTCGGAATATCTATAAAGTAGCAATTTTCCAACACTGGTAATCAGAACCTTGAAACCCCTATGGTGGTATAATTCCCGGCTAAACGAACTTAAGGAACCAAAGCTATGAGTAAAACTGCAAAATATTTTGAAAGACCCGCAAATATAGCTAAGACAAAATACACATAATATAAAATTGAGTAGGAGAAGTACCTTTTCTTTGATTCGGGCTTCCAAATTGTGATGCTGTCTTTCAATTTCTTCAATTCGACGTGTTATAGGAATCTGCCCTTCTTTAAGTTTTCTGACCTCTTCTTTCACTTGGTCACGAGCTTGTTTTACTTCTTCATATTCTTGACGAACATTTTCATATTCCTGAAAATAATTAAAGAAAGAGAACTTACTGTGCTATTAGCCTAAACTAACCCACACATTAAAATCAAGGTACAGTCACAAACAAAATCAAAGAAAAGACTTTTAATGTCCCTTTTCATATGCCCTCTGAAATAACCTCAGAAATAGTAAATACCAATAAAATGATTTAGTAAGAGTCTTAATAATTACTGAGCATTTAACTTAACAGACTCTCACTTCCATCCTCTTCCCTTTCTGAAATGCACACCTGAATGATTTTTAAAATTATTTTCTTCTAACCTCTCAGTAAAGAAGGGGTACAGGAATGCATAAAGAAGCAAAAAGAAAAAAAGAAAAGACAAAACCATAGCTCTGAAAAATAAAAATGCAAACAAAAAAGTACAAAAAAGGAGAATAAGTCAAAAAAAAAAAACAAAAAAACAAAAAGAAGCATGCAGCTTGTGCGATGAAAATAATACTTGTTATATCACAAGAATTAAAAAGAAAAAAATGAAAAAAGATTGAAGACAATCTCATAAAGAAAAGGGGAAACCAAAACACTTCAAAAGACAAAGTAGGTGAAAGAGTAATAATGGACATAGAAAGAATAAAAAACACAATCAAAAAAAGCCAAAAAAATTTCAAGAATAATGGAATTATGAGAGGGGAAAAGGGAGGAGAGAAGACTACAGAGTCACGTAGATTTTTCCAATCTAATAATAATGATTTCCATTCTAACCCTGGAACAAAAGTTATACAATTTTCTTATCTATTTTGTTCTACCCGTTATAAAGCAATGTATTGAGGAATTGAATCTTTAGCTTCAAACTGTGGTCTTAAATAATAAAACACACATCACACAGTGATGAGAAAGTAAACAGTAGCCTCAGTAAATTTAAGCAACACATGTAGTGTAAGACTGTAGCTAAGACACTTCAGCTATCAGTAGCCGAAGTTGCTATTACTGGCATACCCCAAATAAATTCTCAATGATCTGACTAAGGACACTCAAAGATTTAATTTTATATCTGTAAACATTTTTAAATCATTAACATTTAAAAAAAAAAAACAAAGAATTACATGTTGGGGACTAAAATCTGGAAGAATTAAGATTACTGACTTAATTATTATTTGCTATAAAATAACACAGCACACAGCTATATACTAAAACAGGGTAAAAGACAGATAAATTCTATTACATATGATGGATAAAAGGAGCACCAGCGGCGTAATGGTTAGTTAAGTGCTCAGCTGCTAACAGAAAGGGCAGCGGTTCGAATCCACTGGCTGCTCCGTCAGAGAAAAGATCTGACAATCTGCTTCCGTAAAAACTTCAGCCTAGGAAACACTACCAGGCAGTTCTACTCTGTCCTACAGGGTTGCTGTAAGTCAGAATCAACTGGATGCCACCCTCAAAAAAAAGGATGAAGCATAAAGCAAAAACAAACAAAAGCACCTAATTTGAATACATAGTAATTAGTGCATTCTTTACAAGTATTCTTCTACTTAAAGGATCATCTATTTTTGCTTTAGTTTTTGTCTGTAATAATTAGGACTCACCACCCATGGCCTTTTTGCTTCAAGCATCTCAATTAAATCTAAATGTCGCTTACGTTCATAGAATCTCTCCACATCTTGCTTATATCGTTCATTCCTTTGAATCATTTTCTCTAGATACTCAGTTTTCTCTTTGCATGAGGTCTAAATAAATATTTGTTGAACAGTTAATTTAACTGAAAAAAGACAAAGGTCCAATCTTTTAACAATTAAAAATATACAGTGCTAACAGAATCTCACAATAAAGAATTCCATACAAGTTCTTAAGAACTGTGCAGATGTGACATGATTTCTTAGTTATGTAGTGCTGCTATAACAGAAACAGCACAAGGGGATAGCACAGAGGTTAGAATTTACAACACATATTTTTAAGGCATATAATTAAATCCATAACATTCCACCCACTGGCCCCCAAAAATTTATGTCCTTGCCACATACAAAACACATTCACCCTATCACATCATCCCAAAAGTCTTAAATCAACTCCAAGTCCAAAATCTAATCTTCTGAATCATCCAAATCAAATATGGGTAAGACTTTACGGGTATTCCATCCTGGGGCAAAATTCCTCTTCATCTGTGAACCTGTGAAATCTAAACTACAAGTTATCTGTTTCCAAAGTACAATGGTGGAACAGGCACAAGGTAGACATTTCCATTACAAACGAGAGAAACTGGAGGGAAAGAAAGGATAACAGGCACCAAGCAAATCCAAAACCCAGCAGAGTAAATTACATTAGCTCTCAAGGTTTGAAAATAATCCTCTGTTCTCTGAGACCATCTGGGCAATGGCCCCGCCCTCCAGACTGTGGGTGTTGGCCACGCCCTCTGGATTCTGGGTGGAGGCTCCTTGGCCCTGGGCTTCAGCTCTGCCTTCCAGGCACTCTGGAATGGCAACTCTACTTTCATGGCTAATTTAGGCAGCCCCATTCCCCTGGCACACCTTAATGACAGCCCCACATTCCGGAATCCAGCTCTTTGAAACCCACGCTCCTTCCAGTAGTTCTGTTGATCTCTGAGCTGCCCCAGGGTTGATCTTTTTCTTTTCTTGGAGGACTACAGATGTAGCTCCTTTAGCCTGTTTCCTGCCTATAGAATTCCAAGAGGTAGGCAGCGTTCTTTCCTTTCGTTCTTTCTCTGTCCCCTTCAGTCTGAGCTGATGGGTTTTCTGCTGTTGTAGTTGGTTAGATCCATCAGTTACAGTCTTAATCTCTTTAATAAAAGATTGTGTAGCCACATCCTTGGTGAACATTCTAGGACATTTGTCCTTAGTTTGTATAATACAACAGAATTTTCCAAATCTTTAAGTTCTGTTTTCATTTTACAGTTCATTTTTAAGTCCATCTGTTCCCTCTCACATTTTACTACAAGTGGCAAGGAGAAACCACACAGCCCATTTAAGATCTTGCTTAGAAATCTCATCAGCCAGATATCCAAGTTCATCACTTACAAGTTCTACTTTCACCAAATATTTGAACGCATTTCAGACAAGTTCTTTGCCACTGCATAAAAAGCATCATCTTTCTCCATTGTCCAATCACATGTTCATCATTTTATTTTGAAGTCTCACTAGAAGCACATTTAATGTCCACATTTCTAGCAACATTCTATTGCTTATACCACATGTATTCTCTAAGATGATACTTTCTCTGTAGCTCTCTTTACTTCCTTCTGAGCCCTCACTAGAATTGTCTTTAAGGCTTATAATTCTACCAACAGTCTCTTCAAGGCAATCTAGGCATAACTATCAGGCACCTTAAAACTCTTCCAGCCTCTATACATTACCCAATTCAAAACCGCTTCCATATTTTAGGTATCTGTTAGAGTAGCACTCCACTCTTCCGATACCAAAATTCTTAGTTATCTGGTGCTATTAGAAGAGAAATACAAGCGGATAGCTTTAACAAACAGAAATGTATTTTCCCACAGTTTAGGAGGCTAGAAGTCCAAATTCAGAGTGCCAGCTCTAGGGGAAGTCTTTCTCTCTCTGTCAGCTCTGGAGGAAGGTCCTTGCCTCTTTAGCTTCTGCTTCTTGGTTCCTTGGAGATCTCCACGTGTCTTGGCATCTATCTTACCCTATCCTTGCTCTGCTCACTTGTTTAATGTCTTTTATATTTGAAAAAAGATTGACTCAAGATACACCCTACCCTAATCCTGCCTCATTAACATAACAACAACAACCCATTCCCAAATCATTATAACCATAGGCATAGAGGTTAGAATTTGCAACACACATTTTTGGAGGACATAGTTCATAATATATGCACACCTGAGTTCTGGTCTAGGCTTTGCAATTTATTAGTCATGTGACTGTGGGGAAGCCCTGCAGATCTGTGAGCCTGGACTCTTCTTGCCTAAAGAGAAGAGAGACATCTGCCCCACCCCCGTCAAGGGTCGAAGCAATTCACTGAATATAAACGATAGCTCAACAAAAACTGTAAAATGACATACAAATGAAAAGTAGCATTATTGTGATTAATATATACTATATAAATGAGCCAAAGATGGTCTCTGTGTATTAGTCCTAAGGTGAGGCCTATTAGTTCAAAAAAGCCTGCTGGAGCCAAACCCAAATTTGTATACATCTAATTGTTTTTAAAACAGCCCAAATAAGCAGATTTTCAGCCACTTAGAGCCTGCCTACTTTACATACAAGAAACTGCACCTAATATCTGCTAGCCCTAGATAAAACCCTATAATACAAGAACCCCCAGCTGTGCCTATCTTTCGGAGTTCTTTGACTCAGAGGCTCCCACCTTGCTGCAGGACACAGAGAAGGCACATGTAAACCCCATCATTCCCTTCTCCTCTTCCCAGAGGTTTTCATGCTCTCTTTTGGTGGTTCCCTGGGTCACCTGCCTCAGAAAGACCCCATTCTGTGAGGAACTATCACCTGCATTCCACTAACATTCCACCATGCTTCAGCCCTGATAAATAGCTTGTTGTGCAAGGCTGCTATCTTGTGGTCCTATCTTTTTCCTCAATCAGCCCCAAAATCTCTGGAACTCACTACAATATGTTATGTACACTAAGGACTTAGGACTTAGAAATGAGATGAAAAATAGCTAAAATTCAAGCTTTATATTGCAAATTAACAAAGATATACTTGGAGCTAGGATATGTGCTTGTTTTTTTTTTTTCAGAGGATGGTGGGCAGTTTACGTGACTGTTTCAGACAGAAATATTAGGTTGTTTACGGGTAATGGGACTGAAAGGAGCCCTGGTGGCACAACTGTTAAGCACTTGGCTGCTAACCAAGAGGTTTTCTCCTAGCAGCTTTGTGGGAAAAAGACATGGTGATCTGCTTCCCTAAAGATTACAGCCTAGGAAACCCTATGGGGCAGGTCTACTCTTGTCACCAGGAGTAGGAATAGACTCGACAACACCTAACAACAACAACAGACAGGACTGAAGGAGTATCTGAAGCAGTATAAAATCATTATAAAAAGCTCAGAACAACTCCTTTGGTCATTCACTTTGAATAAGTATAATAAAAATGACATTTAATGATAAATTACATATTATTAAGAATAGACAGTTACTTTAAGAGGAAGCATTTATTTATAAAATTTTTTATTATGAAAATTTACTGAATTTATTTCATTTGTTGGGACATGGAAAAAGGCCCACTACATTAAAAAAAAACTTTTCAGATGGTATGCACCAAAGGGCATTTTTATTTATATGTTTATTAAAGGTGAAAATAAAAATTTGACACTGAAACTGGATGTATGTAATTTTCTTACCCCTATGCAACTGAAAAAATATGTGACAGCTGGTTCTCTAGAGGTGCTGCATAAAAAGCTGCATGATTTCTGCTTTATTACTCATCACCTTACATGGAGCCTGGCACATGGCAGGTGTTTAATAAATATTGAATGACAGAATAATACTGCAACTTCCTGACAGAAAAAAAGGGGTTTTATAATACTGTTATTAGTTCCTTAGAAATTTAATTAATAACATGCATTTGTTGAAATGAGTGTCAAATTTTCCAAACTTTATCAAATCCATTCTCAATTTTTGTCAATTATTTTAATTAATGTTAGCAATATAATCCTAGATGGGAAAAAAAAAAATCACAAAAATATAAAATGACTCAATTATGCAGAACAACTATTCACTCTTAATTTCCAGACTTAGAGGGATGATTAATGATAGGCATCTATTTATAAATACCTCTAGTTGTTTTTCTTTCTCCCTGAAGTTTTTGAGTTCACAGTGATACCTATGCATTTCTGGAGGACCAATTGACTTCTCAGTAGCTTCAAGGAGTTCAATTTTGGTGAGTTTGGCAAATTCTCCAACTTTGTCCTAGAGCACAAAAATGAAATATCAGCCACTATTATCATTTATGGAGCCCTGGTGGTGCAGAGGCTAGAAGTTCCGCTGCTAACCAAAAGGTTGACAGTTCAAATCCACCAGCTGCTCCTTGGAAACCTTATGGGGCAGTTCTACTCCATCCTATAGGGTTGCTATGAATTGAAATTGACTGGATGGCAATGGGTATACTGTTTATTAAATTTCTTCAAAATATATGTCAATTAATGATTACATCTCTTAAGGTGGAACTTGTTTAAATAAAACTTACGTTAATAGGTAAATCTTAATATAAACCTTGGACTTACTGTATTATTCTTTAAAATAATAAAGACAACCTTAAGGTATGAATTACCATCTTTTTTAGATCTTTTAAAAGATTTTCTATGCCAGTATTTCCAGGTCGAAATGTTTATATACATACAGTAAATTGTTTTTGGAAAAGGAGAAACAGTTCCTTGGATTGAAATGACCATTAAAAAAAATCTGCCATTTATCACATCAGTTAGAATGTTAAAAAAAAAGATGCAATATTAAGCATCTACATAGAAACTGACATCAACTGATAAATGCTAAATGTCTTCAAATTTTATTTAATTTGGATATATATAATTAAATAATCATTACGTTTCTGAAGAAAAAAATAAGTGACAAATCAGTAACTGGACAGCATTGAATGACAAATTTAAAAGTTATTTGACTTTAAAATGTAATGTGCATTATCACTATTTTTTATTTTTACTAAACTTAAAGTATGATTTTAGATGGCACACCTATTATTAACAAAACCTCAAGAGCCTACAAATGGAAGTATAACTCTTTGTACTTAAAAATACAACTACATGCAGTCCCTAGGTTATGAGCGAGATCTGTTCCTAAGTACGTCTTTAAGTCGAATTTGTAGGTAAGTCAGGACAAGTATATAGAGTTCTTATTTCCAAAAAATCCAAACCCATTGCCGTCAAGTCGATTCCGACTCATAGTGACCCTGAAGGACAGAGGAGAACTGCCCCACAGGGTTTCCAAGGAGCACCTGGTGGATTCGAACTGCCGACCTTTTGGTTAGCAGTTGAACTCTTTAACCACTACACCACCAGAGTTTGTCTCAGTATATGGTACATATACCTTTCTATGCATACAGAACATTTAAGAAACACTTCCAAATTATGCAATGTTTCCACGAGCATCACAAAGTAGTGCTTGCATTCGTTATTCCAAACCATCATATTTAACTCAAATTTTTAATACAATAGGCTTTATGGTAGTCCACTCTTAAGTATGAGTTGTCCATAAGCTGGATGTTGGTAACCTGGAGACTACCTGTATATTTCTTTTAAAATGCTCTATAATTTAGGCTTTATTAACTGAAATTTGCCAAATTACTACAAATTACTAAAATACTGTAAGTGATGAGATGCTACAGTTAACAAAGAACTGTTAGTAAGTATTAAGAGTGCTATGTTCAATTTAAATAGTAGCCATTACAGTATCCTTTTAAAAAGTATTTACATTCCTATTTGGCATAAAGAGAAAACATTATACGCAAAGTTTTCAAAGTTACATTACTTCTCTCATACCTGAGGTAGAAACTGGCAAAGATTGCCCACTTGAATATTTAAGGCTGCAACCTGCTCTTCCACTACTTTCTGGGTTGTAGATTTTTTGTTGATGTACCAAAAGGACTGATTTTTTGCCACATCAATCTCACGAGTGATGACAAGATTTCCAGAGGCCCTGAACCTAGTTAAAAAATAATTTAATATACTCAAAATACACACGTTATTTAAAAAATAAAACTTTCAAAATCCTCTTGCACCAAAGGTTGCCAGACAGGATTATTATCATAATATTTATAACTTCTGGTATTTTGGCCCCTCTAAAGAAGCCTTGGCATTTTATTAGAATAATACATAATAATACATAATACATCTAAGTTACTACTTACTCAACATTCAAAATTATTTAAACCGTTAAATAAAATTAAAGCAAATGCCAATGCTAATTCCCAAAAATTGCCAGAGGATCTGCGTATCTGGAGTTTCTGTTCCTTTAATCATTATGCTATTCTTCAGTCACATGAACTGACTACAATTGAAAATGGGGCAATACGTTAAAGCGAACAACAGTTTAACCTTGATACTCTCCCTACTTGAAAAACGTATGAATGAAAACTGACTCTTGGATAAACATTTCCAAAACTATTCTGTCCGTTTAGGTGGCCACGGCTTCAACATATTCTCCACTCTGAATGTAGGGGGGACTACATCACATGGTCATAAAGAAACATTAAGCAACACAGAATCTGAAAGAAGGCTATTTACTTATTTCCTGCTTTTAGAAGTACTACTGCTCCACACTTCCCATCTATTCATCCATCTTTTTCACTGGGAAATCAGCAGCATGTGGTAGAAACATAAATTATTGGTATCCAATGGCTAAATGACAATGATAATTTGTAAACGTTGTATATCCAGATTATACTGTAATCATAACATTTCAAAACCTGTTTCCACCAAGTCGAGTTTGACTCATAGCAACCCTATAGGACAGACTAGAACTGCCCCATAGGGTTTCCAAGGAGCGGTAAGTGAATTTGAACTGCTGACCTTTTGATTAGCAGCCGAGCTCTTCTTAACCACTGCACCATATATATATATCAAATATCTTTGTTTTCTTCCCTCCTTTATCCCTTTACTTATTATGAAATATAAGATGTAAATGGATCTAGTGTGTTTTCCGTAGTACGCACGTTAGTTATGTCAGGCACAAGTATGACTTTATAATTGTCTTTATTTAGAGATTATGTATGATTTAATGAGATGTGTACAAGTGCCAAGCTGAAAAGGGATGGACTGTGATGGTTAACATTATATATGAACTTGGCTAGGCCAGGATTCTCAGTGGTATGGCAGATATTGTATAATCACCCTCCGTTTTGTGATCCGATGTGAGCAGCCAATCAGTTGCAAGGGGTGTTTCCTTGGGGGTGTGGCATGCATGTAATATATATGCATGCTCTGGCAAAGCTCACTCTCTCTCTCAATCCTGCACTCATCCTGTGGTCTGACCTCCAGTGCTTAGAGAATCCTTCAGCCAGCAGCCTGAACTGCAGATTTGGATTTGCCAGCTCCTGCAACCCTGTGAGCCAGCAGCCTGCCACCTGACCTGCAGATTTTGGGTTTATCAGCCCCTGCAACCACTGAGTCAGGAGAAGTCTCCAACCTGATGCCTGATCCACGGATTTGGGACTTGCCAGTCTCCACAATTGCATGAGCCGTTTCCTTGAAATAAATGTCTCTATACATACTTATACATATGCTTCATGAAACACTAAGAAAGTTTCAAAAAGAATTAGTAAAGACAAGAAATAGAACAGAAACCAGTAAGAAACAATGCAAAAGTTACCATGTTTTTATGCAAATAATGCATGCCTTCTATGTTCTTCTGCCAACTGTACACCCTCAACAAGGTATTTTCGTAAGCGCTGCTATGCCAATTTGTTTTTTACATGTTGCTGTAAAATAATTAGTAAAGCACACTTATGAAAATATCTTGTGGCGGAGGGCATGGTTGGCAAACAAAGAAGGCGCATGTTATTTGCATAAAAAATAATAGTTTACTGAAAAGGTTAACAAAATCGACAACTCCAATTTTCCTAATCAAGGAAAAAAGGGAGGGCTTAAATGAAAAAGGGAGACGTAGCTACAAATGACACAAACATATGTAAGAGAATTTATACATGCCAGCAAAATTAAAAAGGAAAATAAAATAATTCTTAGAGCAAAGTATAAATTATCACAATGATTCAAGAAGATATGGAAAACCTAAATCATCCTATTACCATTAAAAAAACTAAATCAGTAGTATTTAAAAAAAAAAAAAAAGAATAGAAACAGAAAACAAAAAACTCCAGGCTCAGATGATTTTACCAATAAGTTCTATAAAACAGTGAAACAACAAATATTGTTCACAAACAATTCCAGGGTAGAGAAAAAACAAAACTCTCTCACTCACTATATTAAGCAAGTTTAACTCTGATACTAAAACCTGACAATAGCTCTAGGAAAGAAAATTTCAAGACAATCTTACCCTTGAATATAGATGTTAAATTCCTAAATAAAATATTAGAAAACTAGAACCAGCTTTAAGAAAATTATGATCGTATTGGGTTTATTTTAAGCAAAGTTGGTTGAACTTGAGACAATCTAATTCATCAACTAAATCAATACGATTAACTCAATAGATGTTGAAAATTCATAAGCTATTTTTGATAAAAAGTACACCAAAGTAGGAATGGAAGAGAATATTCCTAACCAAATAAAGGCTATTTTTCAAAATCCTCCAACAAATATCTCATTTCATTCCAGCCACACTGGCACTCTTCTGTTTCACAGAAACATCAAGCTTATTCCCATCTTATATCCACTGCACAAACTGCTCGCTCTCCCTGGAATACTCTTACTCCCAGAACTTATTCTTATGGCTGGCTCCTTTTTATCATTCAGTTCTCAGCTCAAAACAGCTTCAACATGCCTTCCCTGAACTCACTTAATGGAAATAAATAAAAACATCACAAGCCCAAAACCATGTTAAGGTCAATGATGTTAAGGTCAACATTGCTAAATCTGAGATCTTTGCCCTCATTTTACCTGACCTACTTAACAGCGTATCAGATAAATATACATAAATATATATATTGGAGCCATGGCGGTGCAATGGTTAAGAGCTTGGCTGCTAACCAAAAGGTCAACAGTTCGAATTTACCAGCCGCTCCTTGGAAACCCTATCGGGTAGTTCTACTCTGTCCTCTAGGGTTCCTATGAGTCGAAATTGACTCGACAGCAATGGGTTTGTTTGTTCTTTTTAATATAGCAGCATCAGACATAGGTGATCATTTCCTCTTCCTCAAAACATTTTCTTTACTTGGTTTCCAGGTATTATACTCTTCTGACTCACCAGCAAATTCTTCTCGTCTCCTTTTATAGTTTTTTCTATGCTCAACCTATGGATACTGCAGTGCAACAAGGGTTAGTTCTTTGACCTCTTCTTTCCTTTATCTATATACCTCTTCCCTTACTGACTTCATCCATCTAAAAATACTGATAGCTCCCCTCACGTATTATCTTTGGCCCAGACTTCTCCCTGAACCACAGGTTTATATATCTAACTGTCCATTCAACATTTCTTACCTGAATGTTTAATAGGCATCCCAAACTTTACTACATGTTTTATTGATTCTGGAAAGCCCTTGTTGTTTTACATCCTAACATTTCTGAAACTGAGGTGTGTATACCAACATTATGTAGCATAGTTTTAATTGGAAGGTGCATCTTACTTAAAAGTGATGGCGTCATAGATTTAATGAAATATGATTTACTCCAAAATAAACTTCTGATCTTTCTCCCAAAATTTCCTGCAGTAGGTTTCTCTACCTCAGTTAATGGAAACTCCATTTTTCCCATTATACATACTGACACCTTGGAGTTCTCCTTGATGCCTCTCTCTCCATCCCACATCTGACCCTGTGAGCTCTTACCTTCAAATTACATCCAGAATCTGACCACTTTCTACCACTTCCACTGCTACTATTATCTTGGTCCAAGCCACCTTCATCTCTCATCTGGATTATTATATTAGTCTCTTAACTGATCTCTTTGCTTTTGTCTTCGCCCTCCTACAGTCTATTCTCCCCACAGCAACCAAATGTTCTGGCTAAAATTTAAGTCAGATCACATCATTCCGCTGCTCAAAACCTGATGGCTTCACATCTTATCCGAAATAGAAGCCAAGTCCTTACATTGGTCTACAAGGCTTTATGAGATGGCTTCCTGATACCTTTGGACCCTATCTTCTACTATCCTCTACTTCTTTCAGTGTGATCCAATCACAATGACTACTACTTCAGGGCATTAGCATTTGCAGATTCTCTGAAATGCTCTTCCCCCAAATATTTCCATGTCACTCCCCTACCTCCTTCAAGTCTTTGCTCAAATGCCTCCTTCTCAGTGGCACCTTTCCTGATCAGCCTATTTAAAACTGTAAACCCCATTCTGACACTCCCTATTCTCCCTTCCTGCATTATTTTTCTACACAGTACTTATCACTACCTAACATCACATATATTTTATTTATCCACTGTCCCCTCTCATGCCTCTAAATATAAACTCCATGAGGACAGTGTTGTATCCCCAAAGTATAGGCACTGTCTTAGTCATCTGGTGCTGCTATAACAGAAATACCACAAGTGGATGGCTTTAACAAAGAGAAATCTATTCTCTCACAGTCTGGTAGGCTACAAGTCCAAATGCAGGGCACCAGCTCCAGGGGAAGGCCCTCTCTCTCTGTCAGCTCCAGAGGAAGGTCCTTGTCATCAGTCTTCCCTTGGTCTGGGAGCATCTCAGCGCAGGAACCTCAGGTCCAAAGGATGCGCTCTGCTCCCTGTGCTGCTTTCCTGGTGGTACGAAGTCCCGTCTCTCTCTGCTTGCTTCTCTCTTTCATATCTCAAAAGATACTGGCTTAAGACACTATCTAATCTTGTAGATTTCATCAACATAACTGCCATTAATCCATCTTATTACATCATAGTGATAGAACATACAATACATAGGGAAATCACATCAGATGACTAAAGGTAGAAAATCATACAATACTGGGAATCATGACCTAGCCAAGCAGACAGGTATTTTGGGGGGACACAATTCAATCTGTGACAGCCACTCATAGTATTTGATAAATGACTCCACAAATGTAAGTCACAGATTATTTTACCCACCATTCCACTCACTGAGCGTGTGGTTAGGTACTGCATTTGTTCAATAACAGTAACAATTTCAAAAACTAATGCTAAGCTGTTTTGTGTTCCGTACTCTCAAGGCTATATGCACCGTAATGCAACAAGTGGCTACAATGTAACCATATATAATTTGGAGGAAAGGAAACTTCCTCCTGTGCCAGACTTGGTAAGGCAGAGTTCTGGTTAATGGTCACTGGTTAGTTGATTAGAGCTAGCAGCTACTACACACCAAGAAGTTTACTTCTTTACATGAAAGAAAACTGGGTCTTGATGGCTGAGAAGAGAAAGTCAGGAAAGCTTAAGATCTATGGTCATCCATACTGGCCTTTTGAAACTTAATGGTAATACTCCCTCTGTATTCTATAAATACAGCTGGCTTAGTAAATTTCAGTTTCAACATTACAAAACTGATGATCAATCAACAGTACAGGCTAACGCAGGAGTGTATTTGGCATATATTTTTTTAATTCCCCTACTAACCCATTAGCTACTCCACGGGAGAAAGATGTGGCAGTCTGCCTCCTTAAAGGTTACAGCCTTGGAAACCCTATGGGACAGTTCTACTCTGTCCTAAAGGGTTGCTATGAGTGGAATCTACTCGACAGCAATGGTTTTTTTTTTTTACTATAAAATTCACTGTTTTAAAGTGTACAATTCAATGTTCTTTAGTACAGTCACAAGGTTGTACAGCCATCACCACTATCTAATTTCAGAATTTCTATCACTCCAAAAAGAAATCCCATACCCGTTAGCAGCCACTCCCCATTCCGTCTTCCTCTCAAATCCTGGCAACCACTCATCTACTGTCTCCATGGCTCTGCCTATTATGGACATTTCTTATAAATGGAATTATACACTATGAGGCTTTTGTGTCTGGCTTCTTTCACTAACCGTAAGATTTACAACGTTCATCCATGTTATAGCACATATCAGTATTTCATTCCTTTTTATGGCTGATTAGTATGTCATTGAATGGATATACCATATTTTGCTTATCCATTCATCAGCTGATGGACATTTGGGTTGTTTCTATTTTTTGCTATTATGGATAATGCTGCTATGTAACATTCACGTACAAGTTATTGTATGAAAATGTTTTCATTTGAGTATAGGCTTAAAAGTTGAATTGCTGGATCGTATAGGAACTCTGTTTAACTTTCTGAGGAACTGCCAAACTGTTTTCCAAAGTGGCTGTTACCATTTTACATTCCTACCACCAATGTAAGACTGTTCCAATTTCTCTACATCCTAGCCAACACTTGTTATTATTGTCTTGTTCCTGACCTCAGGGGAAAAAAGTTTGTCTTTCATCACTAAGTATCATGTTAGCTGTACGTTTTTCATAGATGCCCTTTATCAAATTCAGGAAGTTTCCTTCTATTCCTAGATTTTTGAGTGTTACGATCATTAAAGGCTGTTGAATTTTGTTGAATACATGTCTGTTGAGAGAATTTGGCAATTACTTTTATAAGTCAATTCTATGGCAAATACTTAACCACTGTGCCACTTTCATGAACAGTGTACAACAGTGCGCAACCCACTTTCTGTATCTTCACAATACTGAATATTATTTAAAAAATTTTCCAAGCTGAGAGAAAAAAAATTCTCATTATCTTGATTTCTTTGATAGTTAGAGAGGAATAATCTCTTTTTATACTTATTGGCCAATTATTTTATATCTGTGAATTACTCATTCAATTTCTTTTTTTCCCCCCCCATCCCTGAAGTATGTGGAATGGGCACAGTCAGGTCATGTTAACAGTAATGTAATCCAGGGCAGTTTACTAAGAAGACAGAGGGTTCATCCTGGTCAGTTACAATCCTACAAAACTAAAACTTTAGACACCAAGTGATCTGTGTATAATATAAAACTTCATTTCAGAAAGTTACAAAATAATAAAGACCAAAATATGGGTACAAGTTCAGAGGGGAAGGGGAAGGACTGGTCAGGGTCTTCTGTACTGGGAGAAATTAACTTGCATGGCCATGCTTTGCCTTCAGTCTTTTTTTTTTCTTAACATTTTATTGTACTTTAGGTGAAAGTCTACATTGTAAATTAGTGTTCCAATCAACGATCGTTACATAAATTATTCCGTGACAATGGTTGCAGTCTCCACAATGTGTTCACCCTCTCCCCATTTCCTACCTGGCTTCCTCGTTTCCATTAGTCCAGTTTCCTACTGATTCAATTTCTTTGCTCATTTTTCTATTAAGTCATTTATATTTTTACTGATTTGTGTGAGTCATTATACAAATTATTTTAGTAATTTTAAGGCTTATATATGTTATTTGTGCAGGAAATGTTTTCTCCCACCTGTCACTCAGGTTTTAACTATGGTTTCATTATCTTTAACTGGATTTTTATATAGTCCAAATTTCCTATCTTCCTTCTTACAGTTATTGGGACTCCTGTTCTGATTAGAAAGACTTTCCCATTCCCAAGATTTAAAAATATTCACATTTTTTCCTATTATTTTCAGAGTTACATATTTTTTCACTAAGCCTTTAATACATCTAGATTTTATTTTGTGTTATGGTGTTAAAAAAAAAAAAAACTAACAGTGAATTGCCTCAGCTCAATTCATTGAGTAATTTAAGTGCTATACTTATTTAAACTGCCACCGTTATAATAAATTCTCATAGACATTTAAATCTGCTCCCAGTTTCTCCATTCTGCTCTTCTAATTTTCTGTGCCAGTACCATACGGTTTTATACCAACAGGAATAGTACACTTTAACATCTGGTACATAAAAGTCTTCTTCACTATTCTGCTCGTTCAAAAACCTCTTGGGTCTTCTGGCACATTTATTCTTCCAGATGAACTTTAGAATCAATTTGTAAACTTACCTGTTGGGACTCTGGTTGGAAGTGCAAATTTATACATTAATTTGGGAAGGATTGACATGTCAATGATATTAACTTTATTCTTCTAGGGATATGATATGTTTCTCTATTTATGCAGGTCTTAGTTTTATATCCTTGAGTAAAATTCTACCTTTACATTTTCATAAGTGGAGCAAAGCTGTTTTATTAATTTTATTTCCATGTGGGTCTATTTCTCATCTGCACATTAAAAACAAAAATTCCAACAAAATTCGAGTAAAAGATCAGAACGCTAGTTTCTTCATATCCTATAAAATGACAGGGCTATCAGATGATGTTTAAGAACTATTACACCTCCAAAACTGCATGACTATCTACAAAAGCTATTATACAGAAAAGTTAACTTCCTAAAAACACTCTCTGTGACTCATCTAAAATATGTGGGTATTTACGTATAAAAGACTGAAAGTATATACACCAACGATGGTAAATTGGTTCCATCTTGAATACCAACTCTGATTCATCAGAAATGGCAGCCAAGAGTGGTAAACTGCGAATATCTAGGTTTGAGGGAAAATAAATATCATAATGAAATTATCAAATTTCTCTGAGGAAGGGAATGGAACACAGTAACAGAAATGCCAAGTATTTGCCATAAATGAGGTTCGTCAAACTATTCACAGTGGTTATTTCTAGAAGTAGAATTAAGGCAATGAGAAAGCTTTCATTTTCAGTTTATACATTTCTATATTGCTTGCATTTTTTTAAACAAGCAAATGTTACTTTCAAAACTAGCAAAAAACAATGAATATTTTAAATTTGTGAAAAATATCACAACTTCTTAATGGATATTTAACAGTGGTATGTTTCTATTTCACTCCCTCACATAAACTTATAATTTCCTTAAGAATTTCTCCAAAAGAGAATTCTTACAATTTAGATTTTTAGGTCTGCAAAATTAGAAAACAAATATATAAAAAAAGCTTACTTGTTTGGATAAAGTATTTTGAAAATATTAACATTATCCCTAACATTTATGCCATAATAGTATGTTACTATTCTTTTCTAACATCATGAGGAAAGTATGGACATAAACTAAAAAATTATACAGGAAAAAGCGGTTTGAGCACCTTCAACACTTACAATTCAATTTCAACCATGCCTTTGGAACATCCCCGCTTCACAAAAAAGCCAACCTAAGACAAAGAAGAGGAAAAAGTGAAATGTGAGATGACACTCCTGGATTAACAATCAGAGATTTAGTAAAGTCATTATTATTTATCAGCTCAAGATCCTTTCAGTAACTTCTTTGTATGTCCATCCCCATCACTTTCTAAATATACCCTTCCAAGATTTGGGCCCCTCCCAGTGTTGCAGCGGTTAAGTGCTCAGCTGCTAGTCAAAAGATTAGCAGCTTGAACCCACCCAGCAGCTCTGCAGGGGAAAAAAGACCTGGCAGTTGTAAAGATGACAGCCTAGAAAACCCTATGGGGCAGTTCCACTCAGTCACATGGTATTGCTATGAGTCAGAATGGACTTGACAGCACCTAACAACAACATTGTTTCCTCTCACAAATAAAAACAATATTATTATCATTTATTGAGCCTCCTACATATTAGCTTTGTACTACAAAGCTAGTAACAAAGCAAGTGCAGAGCAAATATTTGAAACCAGGTAATCCAGCTTAATATTTTGTTCTGTTATACTCATGGTTGCCAGGAGTTGGAGCCAACTCAACTGCAATAACAACAACAATCCAGCTTCAAAGTCTGTATTTAACCACTACACTCACCTCTCTCAAAGAAAAGAGAAAAAGAAGCCAGTGGGAAAACAGATCCTATATTATGACCACAAAGAGCTATACCAAACCCTCCTACCATCAATGAGGTCATCAACCATATTTTAAACAGGAGCAATATCATTACAATTTACATAGTAAAACAGTCATTTTTGAGCTAGTTTCTATATATGTGAGTATAAGCATGAAAACAGATCCCAAGCCTAAAAAGTTCAGATTGCATCTTAAATCAGGCCATAAGTACTGGTAATACAAAAAGAAAAAAGAAAAAGAAAGGCGAAGGGATAGACAATATACCTTGCAAATAAATAATTCTCTCTTTAACAGTGGTGATGGTAGTGATGATAACAATTTTCACAACTGCTAACATTTATTAAGCATTTACTATATGCTGCTACGCTAAATACCTGGAACATATTTTCTCATTTAATATTCATGAGCAACCTTATGACGTTTATATTGTATCCATTTTATAAATGATGAAACTGAGGCCTAGCCAGGTGAAAAAATACGCTTGTTCTTTTAACTAGGAAGTAGAGTTTAAGGATTAAGTGTATGGGTTTAACACCCAGTATGGAGACTCAAATCTCAACAGTGCCATATACAAATTATTTTACCATGGCCAGGTTACTGAAACTACCTCTGTTTCATTTTCCTTGTAGATCAGGAAAACAATGGAACCTTGCGGGAGAGCTATTTGCTCATTAGCTTCCAACAATTAAAATGTTTGGTATCACTGGGAGAAAAAAAAAAAATCAGGAGTTATTGTCCATACAGATGGTCTAATATATGCTTGTGTTAAATTTTTATATTAGCATTTAAAATAAATATAAAACTTTAAAATATTCTAGCTGAGGACTTCGGCATCCCCCAAATACATCTGTGGATACCCAAAAGTCTACAATTCTGTTGTCTAGGAAACACTGCACTCCATAGTCTTCCTTAAAAACCCTAATGCTCAAGGATAAGAAAAGATGCAGTTTTTTATGACAGAACTAAACATGGGAAGGTTGGTGAAAACTGTAACAGTTTAATCTATTCCCATCATACAGTCCCTGGAGTAAAATCTAGCAGACCATTTCACAGACAAGGATCTAATAAACCATTTCTGACAATTAAAAACTATCAATACTCATAAAAATTTCAGCTGGCTCTCTGAAGTGACCTACTTCAATCTATTCATCTTTAAAATGAAGAAAAACTGAGGTCTAGACAACTGGCTAAGGTCTCAAAGCTAATTATTAATGGAAAGCAGTATCTTTCATACCTTATTATTTCCCCTACAGCATTAAAAAAAAATTCCACAATTTTAAATGGATTTATAGATAATCTTAAATGATATTTGCTTCAATCTTGAAAGCTTACATTACATTTTAAGCCTGGCCAAGAAACTTGAAGTATCACTTGACAATACTACAATATTCACAGTAGTTAAAAATGTAAAGAATCATTTTAAGTTCTGAAAAAAATATTTTAAAGCGGGACTCTCAGATTTTTTTAAGTATATTTTTATTTTAAATGTTATGTACCAAACAGTATACTCATAGCGACCCTATAGGACAGAGTAGAACTGCCCCCTAGGGTTTCCAAGGAACAGCTGGTGGATTCAAACAGCAGACCTTTTGGTCAGCAGACGAGCTTTTAACCACTATGCCACAAGGGCTCCAAACAGTATATATAAAAGTCATATACTGTTTAAGAATAATAAAACCATGTTTCTACCAGCAGTTTAAGAAATTGAACATTATCACCCCAATTACATCCTTAGCACTCCTCAACAAATGTAATCTCTAAGCTGAGTTGATCTTTTTTTTTTTTACTTTTCTCTAGTTTTACTACATCTCAATTTCTAAACATTAAATACGTTATTTTTTCTGATTTTTGACTGTTACATAAACAAATTACGTGTTCTTCCAACACGGTATTTTTACTTAAAATTAGGTTTCTGGTATTTACCCAGTGAAGTACATTATTTTTCATTTTCTCTATCATATAATATTCTATCTTATTTGTCTATCAGAATTTGTTACAAACAGTATTGCTATAAATATCTCTGTAATTTCATCTTGTATAAATGTGCAAGAGCTTTCTAGGGTATCAAGCTTGTTAACTGTGTTGTTAAGTTTTCTGTATTCTTACTCAATTTTTGTATGATTGATTTGATTATTGATAGTTCTCCCACTATGATTATGGATCTGACAACTTGTTAGAATTGTCATTTTTGCTTACACATTTTGAAGCTACATTATCATGTGAATTCCAGTTGAGAATGGATTTATTTTTCAGCTGAACTGAATCTTTCATTAATACTTAATAACTACCTTTATCTCAAAAAATACTTTTTGCTTTAAAGTCTATTTTGCCTGCTATTGATCCAGTTAAACCTATTTTCTTTTGTACAGCATCTACCTGGCATGTATTTTCATCCTTTTCAACTTTCTGAATCTTTTCATTTTAGATATGTATATTATAAACAAAAAATAACTGAGTTTTATTTATCCATTGTAACAGACTTTATCATTTAACAACAGTGTAGACCATTTTATAATTATTGTCCTTTCTAATATATTTGGATAGATTTCTACCATCTTTTGTGTTTTATAATTATCTCATCTTCTGTATTTCTTTTTCTTCACTCCTTTTTCAAGCCTCCTTTTGGATTGTTTGGGTGACAGGGGTTTTTCTCTCTCATTCTACTTTTTGCCCTTTCTTGTTTGGAGGTTACATATTCCATTTCAATTTTTTTAGTGGTTATCCCAAAAATTTTAATATGCATATTTAACTGAATAAATTCTGAAGTTGATCAACTACCTTAACTTCCTCTCAACAATACAAATCCTTAGAGTGCTGTAACTCCGATTACTTCCTGTTGTCCAATACTTTAGTTCTAGATTGTTTGTTTTAAACTCCACAAATTATAGACATTATTATTTTAAACAATTTGCATATACTGCCCTACATGTTTACCATTTTTTTTGCTCAACATTTCTTTTTGCATCTCAGACCTTCCAGCTGGGGTCATTTTCCTTCCGCCAAATTACATATGTTCAAAGTTCCCTTAGTGAGGATCTTGGGCTTTATTCTTTTTTCTTTTCCCCCTACCTCTGTTCTGGAAAAATATTACTACTGAATATGCAATTACAGACTGGCTTTTATTTTCCTGGCAATGAGAATACTATTTCACTCTCTTCTGTCTTCTAAGAGTCAGCTCTTGGTCTAATTCTGGTTCCTTGGTAGGTTTTTTGGCTGCTTTAAAAATCTTCTCTGTTTGGTGTTTTGTAGTTCACTATAACGTAACTATGTGTGGATTTAATTTATCCTGCCCTGGTGGCACAATGGTTATGAGCTCAGCTGTTAACCAAAAGGGTGGCAGTTCAAATCCACCAGATACTCCTTGGAAGCCCTATGGGACAGTTCCACTCTGTCCTATAGGGTCACTATGAATCAGAATTGACTTGATGGCAACAGGAGTTTTTTGGATATATTAGGCTTCTTAGTATGAGGATTCATGTTTTTTAACATTACTGAAACATTTCTGGTCACTCTTTATTCAAATATTACCTCTTCCTTAGTCTCTCCATTATCTCCCTTTGAATTTGTAATTAGATGCATACCAGATTATCTTCCTTTATTTATGTCTCTTAACCTCCATCTTACATTTTCTCTTTCATCTTTACATTGCATTTTAAGAAACATTTTCAGATCTTTTAGTTCACAAATTCTCTCCTTAAATGTGGCTGCTTTGTTTTTCCTGTCCAAGTTTCTCTCTTCAACTAATATATTTTTCATTTTTTTTAAATTCTATTAGATTCTTTTTCACATCTGACAAATCTTTTTGTCACTTATTCCTTTGTTATACGTGCAACCTTGTTTTATTTCTTTAAACAAATCAAATATACTTAGTTTATATTCTCTATCTGATCATTCCAGTATCTACAAACTTTGTAAGCCTGATTCTGCAGTCTGTTGTTTTGGTTAGTTCTTATTTTTGGTGATTCATTTCCTCCCATGTTTTGTAGTTTTTAGGCATGGATTCATAAATTTCTTGAAACTTCACGTTAGAATTCTTTTGAGGACTGGATTGAAGGTATGTTCCTTCAGAGGATTTACCAGGTGTCTGCAGATAATACTAACTGGGACCACTTAAAAGTAAAATCACAATTTAAGACTTTAGTTGATGTTGATTAAGTGTAGAGTTGCACAGCTGATTGCTGTAATTTCTGTCAATAAGTTGCACACCTGTAAAAAGTTGAATTGGCAAAAGTTGTGTAATAGATATATTTACAACAATGACAGAAAAAAAAAAGAAGCAGTTGGCTGAGGTTGCTTTTGTACAACCAAAAACCTCATGGAATTCTGGTTTCTTGGTTTGGAGGTTTAGGGTCATGGTTTCATGGGACATCCCAGTCAAGTAGCCTAGTAATGTGTTTAGTGCTTCTGTTCTACCTCCTAGCTCAATGTGCAGTGCCTAGAATCTTAAAAGCTTGTAAGCGGCCTTCCAAAGCACAACTGGTCTCCATTTGCCTGGAACAACAAAGGAAGAAGAAGAGTCAGGAACAGGAGGAAGAAATGATATGTGTGGCTAACTAATTCCATCAACAACTGTCACCTCTGCCATGAGACCAGAAATGGATGGTACCTAGCTACCACTACTGAACATTGTGATCAAGGATTCTACGGTGGAATCCTGATCAAAAGAGGGAAAACGCAGAAAAGAATTTCAAATTCTCATGGACTCCAGACTTCCTGGAGACATTTAGCGTGGATGAACCCCTAAAACTATAGCCTGAGATAATGTTTAAACCTTATACCAAAAACATCTCCTGAAGTCTTCTTAAAACCAAACAATACTTTAGCTTAACTAGTAAAAAATGTCTGCCTTGAGCATTATGCTCTTTTAAGAACTTCTATATGGGATCAGGCTGCAACAATGGGCTCAAATATAGCAACGACTGTGGGGATGGCATGGGACCAAGCAATATTTTGTTCTGTTATACACAGGGTTGCTATGAGTCAGAACGGACTCACAACAGCTAATAACAATAATATATGGGATGAAATTGATAACAGTAACTTGAAAGATTAGATAGGAACCTTAGGGTTAATGGGGAAGGAACAATTCAGACAAGGAGGGTAAGAATGGTTGTACAACTCGAAGACTATAATCAGTCAGTCACTGAATTGTACATGTAGAAACCGTTGAACTGGTGAATGTTCTGCTGTGCATATTCTCAACAACAAAAAAAAAAGATTTTAGTTTAAATCATAATATGAATTCTAACCTTAAATAATATGAATTCTGGCCCCAAATGTGTTAAAGCTTGTAGTTAAGAATTCTTTGCAAGACTTTCTTTTCTCCCCCAACTCCATTCAGAGTTAACTATGAGATAAGTAACCCTCACTGTTCCATTCTTTGCTGTTTTTTTTTTTCAGCTACACACAGTGTTTGGCTTCTAGATTTTATTTTCCCTATATCTCCAGCACCCCTAACCTTGCATAACCAATTTAAAGTCAGAGTTTAAGGAGCTAGGTATCAGTAAATGCTGGGAAACAGGGCCAGAGCCTGCTCATCTCTTCAGATACACACTATTTTGGTTCTGCCCTTGGTAAATTTCCCTCACCTTTCCACAAGCCCAGCAATGTATTTAAAATGATGTATTTTACACTGTTTTTTTTTTAACATTTTAGGTGTTAGATACTTGGAGAATTCTCTATGTATACAGTGTAAAATACTTCCAGAAATGAAAATCTCTTCCCAGCTTTTCTACCTACCAACTTCATTCCTCATATTCTAGCACTACATATTTGCTATAATCAAGAAAATGACATGAAGAAATTGATTGATTAAAAGCAACTGATGGCTTTGAATCTAACGAAAAAAAGTTATGTTAACTTACTTTATCTGCCCGTCCCATGAAAGCAGGTTTGCCTGCTAATCCAAGGCAAATGGCACACACAATGCTGGACTTCCCTGTTCCATTAGCTCCAATAATCATATTCAAGTTGGGTCCAGGAGATACTTCACAGATATCATATGTTCTGAAATATAAAGAGGTGAAATTGCTTAGCAGAGACAAAAAAAGAAGAATATCTTCTTTATAAAAGCATGTATTCTTGCTTTATATTATCATTATTTAAAGACTTCCTCAAATTTCTTTTAAAAAAGCCATCTAACCTTATAAATTTAATGTTATTTATAGCTCGTTAATAAAATAGAGAGACAATCTATCAGTGGAAGAAATTAAAAAAAACCGTAATACAGATCTAAAATAACATCAGTGGGAAAATAAGATTTGACATGCCTTTTTCAAAAACATATCTGTTGAATAAAGCAAAGCTTGATATTTATTATTTTTAATAATTATAATATATAGTAGAATACATCAAAGCTACTGTGCAAATAACTTTAAACCTAATTTTAATGTTCGAGAAGCCATGAATTATCTTAAATCTGTAGATTTTACATTAATATTTCTCTTGAATTAAAATGCTTAATGACAACTTCCCGCATTTTAATATTGGAAACAATCCAATCAACATTTTTATTCTAATTGAACCATGGAAAATATATATCAGTTTTATTTTATGTTTAATTAAAAAATATATACAACATTCATGTCCTTCAATCTGCTGTCAGATAATTCACCAAAGGATCTGTTGCTAGTTCATGTTCAAATAAATTTTACTCCTATGGGAGCAAACAAGAATGTATCACCAGCACTTCTGTAATACTCCCTCATGCCAGAAAGCTGCATGTTCCTGTACTCTAACTATCTGCAATTAGCATCTCCTGCTTTTTAGTCGCCAGGGACAGTTATGGCAAAATGTGAAGCAAACTATGACTCAAATATTCTAACTTGTCTTTGAATACCCTGAAGTGGAACCCACAAAGAATGTCCCATTCTCAGAGAGTCTAAGTTAGCTCTCAGGTAGCTGTCAACTAATTCCCAAAGAATAAATGCTTAACCTGCTACTACCCTGCCAAGTATATATATCATTTAACCAAGTACACCTCAATTTGACACTTAAAGAAATTAACCATTTTAAAGTTCCAGGCAGTAATAAAAATAAATACTGGTGGTAAAGGAAAAGTATTTTCTGACAGGTTTTCCAACCCTATACCTCTCAATTCATACTACACAGCATCCATCTAATTTATCTTTTCAAATACTTTGCTCTGTTACCTACCACCTGGGTCTTAAAAAAAAGTCTTCTTACATGACCAGTAACTGACCAACTGAGGCATTCATTTTAAAAATGTTTCTTTCCACATATTCCACATCAACTTTGTAGAGTAGATTTTGATCACAAAAAAGGCTCTGAACGAAAATGGGAAAAAGAACTTGCATAATTTTTCTGCCTTAGTGAATAGATTCAAAAACTTTTAAGTTAAACTGCATATTCATAAATGGTTAAAATAAAACTAATCTGGATACTTCAAACATCTGGAAAATTACCTTATGTGGAACTTCTTAATTCCAATACACAAAGCCCCATTCTTTAAACACTTGAATTTCCTGCTGTGAAATCTCTGCACAAATGTCTTACTTAAAAAAGAGATGTAACTGGTATTTAAGACAACAGGAAAAAGCATGAGAATTTCTGGCCTATAACATACGCACAGATATTTTAAATAGGGAGAGCTGCCAAAAACAAAACAAAGCCTCTGCATCCTTTTGTGAGCTCCCTTTTCTCTGTCCAACCCCTGAAAGAGCTATTGTCAAAGGTGCAAACCCTCTTCTCACCCTCTATACTTTGCCTGCTATCTCATATTTTGCATGGCTTCAGGTACTATCTACATGCTCAAAGTCAGCCCAGATGACCTATTTATGCAATTATCTACTCAATAACTCTACGGGGATATCCCACAACAGTTACCGCAAACTTAATACGTTCAAAACTTATCTTACCATCTTTCCAAAACTACTCTTGTGGTCTCTTAGTGAATGTACCATCATTCATCACATTGCCCAAATTAGAAACCTAAACAAACAAAACAAAAAAACCCAAACCCACTGCCCTCATAGCAACCCTACAGTGACTCTATAGGACAGAGCAGAACTGCCCCATAAGGTTTCCAGGGAGCAGCTGGTGGATTTGAACTACTGACCTTTTGGTTAGCAGCCAAGCTCTTAATCACTGCACCACCATGGCTCCAGAATCAGGAACCTAGGCCTTAGTTCTACATCTTTGATTTCCTTCTCCTCTACTCACCCTCTGCCCCCATCTTTGAATCAATCAGTTATGTTGGTGGTCCTCCTAATTAGCTCTCGAATTTATCCCTCTCTCCATCCCTACTGTCATTACCTTGGCCCCCATTATCTCTTATCTGAATTATTGCAAAGGACTTCTTTAGTCCTGTCTAGCTCCTCCCTCCTCTAATCTAATCTCTTTAATTCACAAATGTAGGCCTAGCTTCATCTTTTTCTGGTGGTGCAGTGATTAAGAGCTCGGCTGCTAACCAAAAGGTCAGCAGTTGGAATCCACTAGCTGCTCCTTGGAAACCCTATGGCGCAGTTCTAGTCCATCCTGTAGGGTCACTGAGTTGGAATCAACTCGACAGCAACAGATTTTTTCCCCGTCTTTCTCTACTTTCTATCTCCTTCCTCTTTCTCCGTTCAGACCTCTAAATTCTAGATACAGGTAGTCCCCGACTTACAATGTATTTGACTTATGATCAATCACACTTAGGATGGTCCTTTTTTTGGTACATCTTATCGTTAGTAATACGTACTACATACAATGTTGCAGGGTGTAATCTGCTGATGTTATCGCTGTCAGATGTTCACTCATTTATACGCAATGTTTCCAAGCCCCCCAAAACAAATAAAGATAGGATTTATATAGATACTGATAATACAAAAACCAGGGAAAAAAAAAAAAAAAACCCATTGCCATAGAGTTGATTCCAACTCATAGCGATCCTATATGCGGCAATAATAATGAAAATCAAAAAACAAAAATGAAGTATTGGACTTCCGTCAAAACCAACTTACGACGGAGTCGTCAGAATGGAACCACGTCATAAGTTGGGGACTACCTGTATAATGAACTCAGTTGAGTTTCTTGACTAACTTATGCCTTCTCCTTTCTCCAAGACTTTGCAAGTGTTATTTTTTTCTGCCTAGAAACATCTACTCCCAACCCCATTGGATTTGGTTCACTCACAGGAAGCCATCCCTGACTCTACTTTCTTCTAGGTCATTTCAGTTCTCTAAGCCTACCCTTCCTACTTCTTTTCTAAAACTCAAAGTCCTCCCATTGTTAAAATAAACAAAACAAAAAACAAAAAACAAAACAAAACTAACCTGGCTCTTCACTTTCCAACCAACTTCTTTTCTTTCTCCTCTTCACATCCAATCTTTACTTCCTCATCCCTCAATCATTCTTCTATGGCCTGCAAAGTTTTTTATTTCCACTAATTTACCAAAGATCATACATTTCTTAATTGCTATATTTCAGTAGGCTCTTTTCAGTCCTGTTATCTGACTTCAATGTAGCAGATGATATTTTTGAACCAATTTTTTTCCTTGGCTTCTGTGATAATATTCTCCCTCGGTTCTCCTCTTATGTCCCTGAACAGCTCCTTCTCAGTCTGTGAGTTCCTCTCCTACTCACCCTTAATGTTGGCATTCATCCAGGGCTCTGTACTTGGCCTTGTATTCCTATTTATATTTCCTTTTGGGCAATCTCAACCATTCCTGTAACTTCAATAATCACCTATGTCTGATTCTAAAATCTCTCACCTATTCACATGTTCCTCCTAAGCCCCAAACCCCTATATGTAACTGCAATATCGAGATGTCCACACAGGAAACTTCAAGTCACAGGATCCAAGAGGCCATTTATTATTATTCTCCCCAAACTGTTCCCTCTTCTGAATAGTAGCACTATCTGACCAATTAACCAAGTAAGAGACTTGGGAAAAAAGCAGCACTCCTTTCTTCTCTTCAGGTCTCACAATTAATCTGTAGCCAAATCCTATCTAATCTCTTTTCTTTCTAATCCTACTCCTCACTACTACTCCTATATTCAAACTCCAGTCATCTCTTGCTTTGTATCACAAAAGTTTCCTCACCTCCAGTCTTGCACCCTTTCTGCATCATCCCCCACACTGCTTCCATAGTAACATACATCACGTGTCATTCCCCACTTAAAACGGCTTGCCTACAGGATGAAGTTTGAATTCCAGAGAATAGTAAACATATCAACCCTCAATGATTATGTACTTTTCCGTATTACCTCTACACATATTCACTTACATCCTATGTTCTAGTCATACTGAAATACTTGACGTTTTCTAAATATATCAAACTGTTTCAGGCAATTCTTTCTATCTGCACTGCCCTTCCCCTTTTTTGTCTATTGTGGGAAGAAAGCCTCCCATCTTTCAAGATTTTCAGAACCCTCTTTACAAAGCTCTTTTTCCCGTTTGTGGGCAAAACAAACCACTTCTTTTGTACCCCCATGGCATCTACGGTATCTACCTCATATGATTACATTTATTTATCTTTCCTGATCTAAATTCAAACAGCAATTCAGCTACTTATTAGCTGTGTAAATCTGGGCAAATTAACCTCTCTGAGCTTATCTCATCAAGGGAAATGATATATACAGAATTGTTATCAGAAAAGAATGGAGAGCATAGTGTAAATGCAGCACCTACTTCTGTACCTGGCACATGGCAGGCGCTTGAAAAACGATGGTATGGTTATTACAATTCTGTTCCCCTACTCCACTATGAGCAAGCTTAAAAAACACAACAAAAAATAAACAACAACAAAAACCGACCTTTAACAAATGAACTGTAAGATGCTAGACAGATACATGGCATTTTTATTACACCATACTTACTAAATTCTAAAATGATTACCAGTTGACAGAAGGGAGAGAAAAGGAACCAGGGAAGAACGCTGGTTTTGGAGAAATCAAGGGTCTGTTGGGAGGAACAACCATTGAGAGTGAGGTTTAATTTTCCTGTACATGTCAACCCCCATCCGAGACAACCTTTACCATCTTATCTACTCCTCTGTCCACCCGGCAAATGCCTAAGCTTTAAGAATCTGCCACAGTAGCATCACCGCTACTCGGATTGAACTGTTGCCTCCTGAGGTCCCAGAGCCCGCAGTTTTGTGAATTATAGATTATGTCCTCTATAGTCCGTTAGTTCCCAGCGTACTGACACCTAGCTCCTAGTACCTCCACTGCCTGCCAACATAACGCCTTCAGAAAACGTTGGCGGAATGCATAAAAATAACAAACCACACAACACACACATCTACCATACCAACACACGCGTCAATCTCCACGGCCTACGAGTAAAGCCTCACGGTAACATTGGACTCTTGGGACGAATTCACTGCCAGACCCACAACCCAGCACACGTTCTGTCCCCGCACCGGCCGTCACACACGCACACACCAGGACGTGTACACACGCACGCAGCTGGCGCCCCCGGCCTGCAGGCCCGTTCGCCTCCTCCGCCGCGGCGCGGCCTCTGGGCCACTCACAGGAAGTTCTCCATCGCGATGCGGACGATAGAGCCTTCCACGAAAGGCCCGGACGACTGCAGCGGTGGCGGCAGCAGCGGCGTTGGCGGCAGTGTTGACGGGGCAGAACTCTTTCTCTTGCTTGGGACCTCCGACGAAGGATCTCTCGGAAGAACTCTCTTGGAGGCCTGGGAGCTTGGGGTCGACGTCCTTCTGCTCGGAGTCGCCATCCTGGCTCCCTCTCCGCCCCGCAGCCGCTTCCGTTCCCACCGACCTGCAGCCCCGACGCCGCGGCCCCCGGCTCCCGCGCGAACTGTCCGGCGCGCGACAGGGCCCGCGAGCCCGCCCGGCGCCTGCGCACTTCCGGCCCGGCGGCGTCAGCTGGCCCGCCCCGCCGGGCAGAGCCGGGTGGAGAAGGCTTGGTTATGCGAAGACGCTGGCGGGCTAGAGAGGGGAGTCGGAGAGTGCAATAACGGGACTTTGGTCTCTGTACATTCCTGCATTTTTGGAAACGGTGTCTGTTGTTTTTAGTATTTTGAAAGCCATTTCTGCGCTCCGAGGAAACGGATGCGCTTCCCGACCCTCGGTCATGGCGGCGGGAGGGAGTGGAGGGGCGGTTGCGGTGCCACCCGGGGCGCGGGGTCGTCCGAGACGAGCGACGTCCGACCCGGTCGCTTGCTGGGACTCTGTCCGAGTGCTCCGGGGCATGCTGGTCTTTGGCTTGTCTCGGTTTCATTCCTCTTTGTTACAACAGAGGTACCCCGTCTCAAAAAAGGAAACTTTCAAATGATTCTGTATTTCTTCCATGCAGCGTCGTGTTAGGTCTCCTCGCTCTCAAAATTGTGGAAAAGAGTACACTGCCCAGATTTATCTTCACTGACTCTCCAGCCCCTCGCTGCTTAATCCCCTGGTAAGATTTCCTCCCGCAAGGTTTCTGGAAATCCCGGAGCTAGAATGTGCTGCGTTCATTGAAAGGGTGATTCTTCTCAACCTTCTGTCGTTTATCTAGTTAACCATCCCCCTCATTAAAGATGAGGGGCACGGAGGCCTACATAGATCGTTAGTCAGTCAACTAAATGTCTAATCTACTTGAAGCTGGGTGCTATGACGGAAATGAAACAGAATGAGCGTGATGGGGGAAGCACAGAAGGCCTGTCAGAGGAGGTGATGTCTGAGCTGCACCCTGAAGGACAAGAAAGCCAGATGTGTGAAGATGTGGGAAAAGAGCATTTCAGGAAAAGGACACAGCAAGGACAAAGGCCCTGAGGTGGGAACAACATGGCATGGTTGAGGAACAGAGGGAAGGCCAGTTTGACTGCAGTGTAGTGAACACGGTAGCATAACAATATTGCCCACCATGTTGTTAGTGTTAGTTGCCATCCCATTGGCTTCAACTCATGGCCATCTTACCTGTACCAACAAAATGTTGCCTGGTCCTGTGCCATCTTCACAGTAGCTGGTATGTTTGAGTCTGTTGTTGTGGCTGTTGGGTCAGTTCGTCTCACTGAGGGCTTCACTGATTTTTCAGTGACCTACCAAACATGATGCCCTTTTTGTAGCTATTGCTCCACCATGACAGTCTAAATGGAAAGCCATTGGATAGTTTTAAGCAAGAGAGGGACATGATCTAATTAAAGTTTTAAAATGACCACTCTGGTTGCTCCATGGAGAATGGATTGGAGATAGTCAAATATGTAAGCAAGGAGGCCATTTAGAAAGCTATTGTAGTAGAACTCCTGGACCAACAGTTGTTTTCCAGGGCCATGCTTCTTCCTCTCACACAGATGGAATCCAATCTTTCTCAAAGTTATAATTAATGAAAATAGAATAGTTAAAAAGTATGTGAACTTCTTTTGGCTACTAGAAAAAAATGCAAATTAAAAGAGAGTAATTTAAAAACTGTTCCAATGGCAGGCAATAATGCTAAAATGCTCAGTACTCAGGAGAGCACAATACTGGCATTCTCTACATTACCAGTGTAAATATTTTTAAAAGTAATTTGGCACACTGCTTCAAAAGTCTGAAAACAGTCCAGTCTTTAAAGAAGTAATTACGTTTGGGGCAATCTGTCCTAACGGAAAAATAATAATATAGGCAATAGTAATGGGAATTGAAGTCAGGGAACCAGGCTTTAGTTTTCTACCACCATCAGTTCTTAAATAAACTAATAAAATTGTGTTTCTGAACTTGAAAGTAGAGGACGAGCCCCTGAACTTGTGATAACTCCACAAATTCAGACGCTAAGCAGCAAAGCAGTCATGCTCTAACACTATCATTTAAAAAGGAAAATGTTATTGATTTGTCTCCTGGTTCTGTTGCTGCTGTTCTTGCCGTCTGCGCTATCTCTGGTGTTACAGCTCTCCTTATTTGCTTCTGAGCTCTCACTAGACATTTGTTCAGTGTGTAATATAATATCCTTTCAGGCCGTTCTTGTATTTTTTACATGCATTTTATCTACAGAAAATATGTAGTACTATTATGAGTGTGAATGTATTACATGAAAGTATTGAGTAAGTATATAATGTATTACATAAATATATTGCATAAAATCCAGTAAAATAGTTATGCAACTTGGTATTTCAGTCAAAAATATTTTTTGAGGTGTATCCATATATTTTGAGATATACCCATGCTGACACATATATATCTGGTTCCCTTTTAACTGCTGAGAGTGGTTATGTCACACTTTATCCATTACTCTGTAGATGTACACATAGATTGTTTCCAGTTTTTCATTATTATAAACAATCTTCAGGGAACATTATCAAGAATGTCTTTATGTATACATGCAAACATTTCTCTAGGACAGATCCCAAGAAGTAGAATCCCTAATCCATAGGGTATGTGGTACTACGTTTATTACTGTCCTTGAGTTTATTGGTATTTTGGCTATTGTTGCTTGTGGCTAATTTCTTGGTAACTGATTATTTTAAAATTATATCAGAACAAAATCTCTCTTTCTCTCTGGCATTGTCTTGCTGGCTATGCTCTTCTCTGCCTCTGTCTCTCTCTCTCTGTCACACACACACACACACACCCCCCTCCTCTAGACAATGCCCCTTCTTTATCCCACCAGATCCAGATTCTATGGGGCCTGAAATTTATCTAATTTTTGAAGCCCCCTCTAAAAAAAGTACAAAAATTACAAATATAAAATCAGGAAAACCAAACCCAACCCGTGGCTGTTGAGTTGATTCCTCCTCATAGCAACCCTACAGGACAGCTACCCTATAGGGTTTCCAAGGAGTGGCTGATGGATTCGAACTGCAAACCTTTTGGTTAGCAGGCGTAGCTGTTAACCACTTCACCACCAGGACTCTAAAATCAGGAAAGTGAATATTTATTAGAATGAAGGAGGAAACCACAACCTCAGCACTATTGACATTTTGGATGAGATAATTCTTTGTTGGGGTGTGGGGTCAGCTGTCCTGTGCACTGTAGGATGTTTAGCAACATTCCTGGCTTCTACCCGCTAGATGCCATTAGGACCTCCTAGTTGTGACAACCAAAATGTCTCCAGAAATTGCCAAATCCCTCCCAGTTGAGAGCCATTGCTCTAATCCTACCCACTCTTTCAGAGAATAGAAAAAGAAGGAACACTCTCTAACTACTCTTATGAGTCTAACTTTGTCTAAAACCAGACAAGGACATTAAAAGAGATGAAAATTTCCTGTCATTCTCACTCATGAACATGTATGCAAGTATGTAGCAATGTTGAAAAAAGTAGTAAATACATCATGACCAAATGGGGTTTATTGTACATGGGTACCTGGGTACCTATACAAGAATATTTTAGTAGCATTGTTCACAGTAGCAAAAAACTAGAAACAACCCAAATATTCATCAACAATAAACCAACCAACCAACAAGCAAAAACTCAAACTAGTTGCTATCAATTCCAACTCATGGTGACCCCATGTAGAACTGCGCTCCACAGGGTTTTTATGGCTATGACCTTTTGGAAGCAGATCACTGGGCCTTTTTTCTGGGCACTTCTGGGTGGGTTCAAACTGCCAAGCTTTTGGTTAATAGTTAAGCAATTAATAGTTCGTACCACCCAGGTGTCCCATTACCAATAAATTGTGGTATAATCATTTAATGGAATACCATACTATACCAAAACCAAAACCTATTGCCAATGAGTCAGTTGCAACTCATAGGGACCCTACAGGACAGGGTAGTACTGCCCCATTGGGTTTCCAGGGCTGTAATCTTTACGGGAGCAGACTGCCACATCTTTCTCCCATGGAGTGGCTGACCTTTCAGTTAGCAGCTGAGTGCTTTAACTACTGCACCACCAGGGCTCCTTATACCATACTATAGTAACAATTAATTAATTACAACTAGAAATTCAATTCTAGTAGTGGTTCAGTAGTAGAATTCTTGCCTTCCATGCGAGAAATGCATGTTCCATTCCCAGCGGATGCATCTCTTACAGAGTCACCACCTGTCTGTCCGTGGAGGCTTATGTGTTGCTATAAGACTTAAAGGTTTCAGTGGAGCTTCCAGACTAAGATGGCCTAGGAAGAAAGTTCTGATGATCCACTTTGGAAAAGCAATCAATTGAAAACCCTGTGGATCACAATGGTCCAGTCTGCAACTGATCATGGGGATGACACAGGACTGGGCAGCATTTTGTTCAGTTATGCATGGGGCCTTAGGAGTTACGGCAGACTTGACAGCAGCTAACAAATTCAATATTGCTGAATCTCAGAAACAATTTCGAGCAAAAAAAGCAAGTTACAGAAGAATACATATACAATTATTTCATTTGTATAATTTTTTAAAACCAGCAAAACTAACCAATATATTGTTAGTACAAAAGAAAAAGAAATTTTAGGAAAATGATTACCCCTCTGGGAAAGGGAAGGATATGTGACTGGGGTGGAGTACTCAGAGCACTTCTAAGTTGTTGATAATCTATTTCTTATGTTGTGTCAGTGACTGTGGTGTTGGCGAAGAACATTAAATATACTGCCAGAAGAATGAACAAATCAGTGTTAGAGAAGAGATAAAGCTGGAATGCTCCTTAGAAGCGAGATGGTGAAACTTCATCTTGCTTGCTTGGACCCTTACTAGGAAAGACCAATCCCTAGAAAAGGACATCATGTTTGGCAAAGTGGAGGGTCAGCAAATATGAGGGAAACCCTCAACGACGTGGATTGACACAATAGCCACAACAGTGGGCGCAAACATATCCAAGACCATGAAGATAGCACAGGACTGGGCAAAGTTTCGTTCTGCTATATGTAAGGTGGCCGGCCATGACTTGGAACTGACTTGACAGCAACTAACAACATCAATGACATAAAGGATACATAAGTGTTTTATTATTATTCCCTAGCATTTACATATATATTGTCTACACCCTTTTGCAGTTTTTGTGTCTCATATAACATTTTTAAAAATTTAAATTGAGTAAAAAAGGAAAAAAAAATCCATAACATATCCATATAATTCACCATATTAATAGATTAAAGGGAAATCACATTATCTCAACATTTGCAAAGAAACATCTGATAAAGTTCAATATCTGTGTGTAATAAACTCTTAGAAAACTAGGAATGGAACTGAAGTTTCTTAACTTGATAAACGTTATATATCAAAAGTCTAGAGCATAAATCATAATTAATGGAGAAATTTTCAATTCATTTTCATCAAGGTCAAAAGAAAGATGCCATAATCCCCGCTATTGAAGATCCAATATATATCTATGTTCTAAGATGAGAAAAAGGATTAAGATGTTTCAGGATTCTGTGCTGGTTTTTCTCTGCTTGCACCTCTCTATCCTTCGTCCACCCCTCTTCACCCTGCTGTATGTCCTGGGAGACCGATTTCTATGGCCTACACCATCCAGGTTCACTTGTCCCCTGACTTCGATTGAGTTCAGCCAGTAGAAGGCATTAGCAGGAGATTGGATCATGGCTGTGTTTTTTGTCTGTGGCCATGTTCCTTCACCTATGGCCACAGCCCCTGCCGAGCAGTCCTTTCCCATGGCTGCAGCTGTTTCTGGACTTGCTCCTTCAGGTCTAGAGCAAGTATGGCTTCCCATTGCCGCTAGTTCTGGGTGCTTCACCATCCTTTGTTGGTTCCCTTAAACCTGCTCGCACCTCTGAAAAACACCAGTTTATTAAATCATTTTCAATTACCCCTTTAAGTGTCTCATCTGTTTCCTGCTGAGACTAATACCGGCTTCATCTTTAGGTACACTAATTGTTACCAGAAGTGGCCTCAGGAAACTGATACTCAGTATAGGGATCTGGGATTGGATTGCTTGTTTATTTAATATGTATTTGGGGGAGATGGGACACTGGTAACCTATGGCATGCAGTTTCATCATGATTACCCAAATTGTCACTGGTGGTGGCATGGGATGGACTACTACTGGAGGGCAAAGCATTGCTCAGATCATTAATTCTTTCCATATTGAATATTTAAAATTTTTTAAAATTAATTTATGCTCTATATTTTCCTTCCTTCTTGCTTTCTTTAGATTTACTCTGTTCTTTTTCCAACTTGAGTTGGATGCGTGGCTCAATAATTTTCTGTCTTTTCCCTGGTCTAAATTGTTTAAGGCTATAAAATTCACTTTATGTATCTATTTAGCTGCATCTATGGATTTTGATATGTGGTACTTTTATTGTCATTAATAATACAGGATGTGGTACTTTTACTATCATTGATAATATAGGATTTCTTCCTTCTTTATCTGAAATGTCATTCTTTTGTCCTCATTTTTGAATAATAGAGTTCTCAGTTGATTTTATTCTGTCTTTACACTTTAAAGACATTATTTCACTGTCTTCTTATTTTCTTCGTAGTTGATAAGTTTGATTTTGTTTAATTTTCGTTCCTTGTAGATCAGCTGTCTTTTCATTCTGGTTGTATTTAAAATGTTTTCTTGGCCTTTAGTATTGCATAATTTCATAATGATGTATCTAGGTATGGATTTAATTTTATTTATATTGCACAGAATTTCTTGGACTTCTTGATTTTGAGCATTTTTTTCTATAACCAATTCTGAAACAGTCTCAGATATTTTCCTTTTGGATCTTGCCTCTCTCCCATTCTCTTTCTGGAACTCGTAATGCATTGGACCGGCTCATTTTCTTTTCATGTTTCTTAACATCTTTATATTTCCCATTTCTTTCTCTCTCTGTATTGCATTCTGGTTTATTACCTTATATTCCAGTTTGCCAGTTTTCTTCTATTAGGTATGTCTAATTAGCTGTTTGCCTTTTCCACCAAATTTTTAATAGGTGTACTTTTCATGTGCAGAAGTTCTATTTGTTGTTTTTTTAAAATCTGCCTGCTGTTTTTCAGAGTATTGGCTCTTGTTATGTTTTCCATGCTTCTTTTATGTCTTTAATCATTTTAAAAATACTTCTTTTAAAGTGTCTGTCTTAGTCCTCTAGTGCTGCTCCAACATAAGTACCACAAGTGGATGGCTTTACAAAGAGAAGTTTATTCTCTCACAGTCCAGTTGGCTACAAGTGCAAATTCAGGGCATCAGCTCCAGGGGAAGGCTTTCTCCATTGGCTATGGAGGAAAGTTCATGTCATCAGTCTTCCTTTGGTCTGGGAGCTTCTCTGCGCAGGAACCTCAGGTCCACAGGACGCGCTCTGCTCCCAGCTCTGCTTTCTTGGTGGTGTGAGGTTCCCATGTATTTCTGCTCGCTTCTCTCTTTTATATCTCAAAAGAGATTGCATTAAGACACTAATCTTGTCAACCTCATCAGTATAAACTCATCACAGTGATAGAATTTACAACACATGAGGAGATCACCTATAATCTCATCATAGTGGTAGAGTTTACAACACATAAGGAAATTGTGAGGATATATGCCATTTAAACATGGCTGCACTATTGACAACTGCAGCCCCCACAGGCCTATATGCTGCACAGCATGTTGAGACTTGTCACGAT
>NW_004443974.1:18772548-18781513 GCF_000243295.1 Trichechus manatus latirostris | reverse complement strand
GAGAAATTGCAGGGAAAGAAGGAATAACAAGCACGAAGCAAGTTAGCAGGACATATTACGTTAGCCCTCAAGGCTTGAAAATAATCTTCTGTTCTCTGAGACAATTTACACAATAGCCCTGCCCTCCAGACTCCAGGTATTGGCCACAGTCTCCGGATTCTGAGTGGAGGCCCCTCAGCCCTGGGCTTCAGCTCCGCCTCCCAGGCCCACTGGGACAGCAGCTCTGCTCCCTCGGCTTCAGGCGCACCATTCTCCTAGTCCATCGGAGTGACAGCTCCACCCTTAGAAACACCAGGGGCCATGGCTCCCCCCCCTTTGCAACCCCAGAGGTCTTGGCCATAACTTTTGAGACTGAGGCAGCTCTGCTTCTTGTGTTCCTTGTCTCTTCAGCTTCTGCTTCCTGTGGCCTCTTGGCCCTAGGGTCTCACACCCGCATCTGCCCTGCTGGGGCAATTGTTCCAAAGCTCAGTAGCTCTGCTGATTAAGTGCCTGGAGGCACCCCACTCCACCAGGAAGCCTCCTGCACACAGGCACTCAGCTCCCTCGCTCTGTGTGTTAGCAAGCCTAACTCCACCAATAAGTGCCCGAGGGCACCCCATTCCCCAAGAAAGCCTCCGGCGAACAGGTACTCAGCTCTCTCACTCCATGGGTTGGCTCCAGCGCCATCTCGCAGTGGTCTTCTGGTTCTGCTGCTGCTGGTTCTCTGTTGCTGCCCCTTCTGTGCTGCTGCAGTTCTCTGCCACTGCTGGTCCTCTGCCACTGCCACACCTCTATCCATTCACAGTTTCAAAACCACTTCCACATTTTAGGTATCTGTTACAGCAGCACCCCACTCCAAGTACAGTGTCTATCAAAAAATCCCAGTCTGTGAGGTCTTGGGTGGTTAGTTCTGCTAAGTTTTGCTCCTAGTGGATTGTTTCACTAAATGTTTTGTAGTTCAGAATTGTGAGTCCTTCTTCAGTGTAGTTTTAGATGTGGGGATCCTGTGGCCGTCAAAAGAAATTTTATGTTTGTTTCTACTAGGTGCCCCAAAGGTGTCACTCACTGGCCAGAGACACATTTTCATGTTAAATTTTTAGCTTGTGGATTCCCAGAACATGAGGGGAGGGCAGTTTGTTCTCCAAACTTGTACAGTACAGTTAGGAATCCTCAAAGAATTCCTACCATGACTCCATAGTCCATATGGAGAAAGGTAAGCATCGTTGTTGTCTCCCTGTGCTGGAAAGAAAAAAAAATTTTTTTCTGGTCTATCCTTTTATGAAAGATGTAGCCCTTTAAGATTCTTAGCCTGATTTTGAGATCTCAGTACCAGGCTCTCCACCTTTGGCAGGCTCCTTTCTGATTTTTTATGGGTAATTTTTTGGTTTTTTACAAATGTAACAGCTTAAACGCCCAGGTACCAAGACTGACAGCTCCCTCCAGAGTTGTTCGTACATCTCTGCTTTTCAATTCTCTTTCTTTTTTTTGGAGGTGGAAAAAGAGCAGTGGCTGGTCATTTCCCTTCCTTTCTTATAAGCTTAGTTATTCATTTACAATAAAGTTTGTTATATCTCACAAGCACTTTTAAATGTTTTGTCGTGTGGATGGGTGCTCAGGTTATTATCCAGTCTGCCATACCCTGCGGAATAACTTCATGTTCTCAAGCATATGCATCTTGCCATAATTTTAATTTTTTGAATAAGCAATATAGTTATATGGTTTTTTTAATGATATAAATGGGTATACATTGTGATGTCTTACTCCCACTCCTGTTTATACCTGCCCCATTTCTTCCCTCACCCCTTCTTGCCATATTTTTTTAATAGTGTTTGTGAGACTTTTGGTCTGGGTTTAAATTTGCTGCATATTTTACAATATGCAAATACGAACCTGCAGCCTGGCGGTTTATGAATATTAGGAGATGGGTAGAGTAATGCCCTGACAAATACGTGAAAAGAACCAATGAAATTTTGATGGACCAAAGAGAACATCTATATGCCTTATGATTTTTTGGAAACCACGTGCATGGTTATACTAAACTAAGTGCTTTAATTGAGCATTTGTTGATTTAATCCAGAACTGTTTGTTGAGTGTGCCAGACAGTTGTTGTTAGTTGCCATCTAGTCAGCTGCAACGCATGGCAACCTTATGTATAACAGAACAAAACATTGCCTGGTCCTGTAATACCTCACAGCCATTGGTATGTTTGAGCCCATTGTTGCAGCTATTATGTCAATCCATCTGATGAAGGGTTTCCCTCATTTTCACTGACCCTCTACTTTACAGTAGATAGACAGTTGTTGTTGTATACTGTTGAGTCGATTGTACCCTATAGGGTTTCCAAGGCTGTAATCTTTATGGAAGCAGACTGTTACATCTCTCTCCTGTGGAGCAGCTGGTGGGTTTGAACCGTGGACCTTTCAGTCAGCAGCCGAGCACTTAACCACTGTGCCATCAGGGCTCCTTAGCTAAACAGTAGGGGTACAAAATTAGAGACAATTCTCCAGGAGGTAGATGTATAAACAAGGAGTTAGTATTTATCATGATACATTTTACTAAGGATACGTATACAGAGGGAAGGCATTAACAATGGCTGGAATGGGAAGAGAAAAGGAGAAGGCATTACCCACGTGCTGGTTAAGATGAGTCTTGTGCTACTAGCAATAAAAAGAAGATGATAAAATGACAGGGTTATATGGTTGCTTTATCCTTAAGATGGCACTATAAACTCACAATTCCTTTGTAGAGAAATATATAAAAATAACTGGAATTTATAAGAAAAAATTCACACAACCCTTATAAACGAAAATGATTTTTGGGTGTCAGACCCTGTTCTAAGTGCTCACATACATATATTGTTACCATTTAATCTTTACAGCAACCTTACGGAGAAGGAACTAGTATTTGCCCCAGTTTACAGATGAGGAAAAGGAGTCAGAGAGGGTGTCAGTGACTTGCCCTCTGTCACGTAGCTTGTAAGTGGCAGAGCCAGGATTTGAACTGAGACAGCCTGAATTCAGAAACCGTGCCCCTAATCACTATGCTGTATTTACCTCTTTCTGGTAATACACATTTTGAAAATACAGCAGGATTAGAATTATGAGTCACAAAAACACATTTTTTTCTAGTTCTGGTTAAATTGCATGGGAACACATGCCCCCTGCATGGGAATGAGAAGTCAGAGAGCCCAGGTCATATTCTCAGAGAGTGACAGACGATATTAGGGAGTCTGGAACACTGCATTCGTAGATCTCAGTGGTTTCCACATCAGTGCTGGCCCTCACACTCTCCCTAGACTGCAGCCAGGAGGCTGCCCTGCCCTTTCAGACTAGACACCACTCCTTGGCCCTCCTGTAGCACCCTGGGCATATGACCTCATTGTACTTAACCAAACCAGTTGCCATTGAGTGGACCCTGGCTCATGGAGGCCCCATGTATGTCAGAATAGAATTGTGCTCCACTGGGTTTTCAATGACTGATTTTCTGGAAGCAGATCAACAGGTCTTTTTTCCAAGGTGCCTCTGAGTGGTCTTGAACCTCCAGTCTTCCGTTTAGCAGCTGAGTGCTTAACTGTTTGTACTACCCATGTTCTCCAGTTGAGTATTTTTTGTTTTCTAATTAACATGACACTCAGAAAGATGTAATGCTCTTTACAGATTAATTTATCAGCTTTCTGATACCGTTTAGTAAAAAAACCTCCCAGCTCTGTGAGAATAAAACTATTCAGTTGCACAAAGCAGTTAAGAGGCATGGGCTTTGGGGTTAGAGAGACTTGACTCTAAGTTCCCCCACTTAACACTATGGGAGCTGAAGTAATTTCTTCACTATCTGAGTTTCAGTTTCCTCATCTGTAAAAAGAGATAATAATAACCCCATCTTGGGGAATGTTGTGAGGCTTAAATTCATTCATTCATTTATTCATTCATTCAATAAGTATTTGTTGGGCACCTACTTAATACCAGACACTCTCCTGGGTACTGGTAATACAAAAGTAAACAAAATAGACAAGAATCCTTGCCCTTATGGCATTTACGTTCCAATGAGGTAATATTTGGGGAAAAATTGAGATTGTTTATATGAAATAGAGGACTCTATAGAAATGAATTGTCATTGTATACAGTGCTTATGTCACTAATAAAAGGGCTTAACCAAAAAACCCCAACCAAACCCGTTTCCACCCAGTCAATTCTGACTCATAATGACCCTATAGGATAGAGTAGAACTGTCCCATAGAGTTTCCAAGGAGCAGCTGGTGGATTTGAACTGCCGACCTTTTGTTTACAACATAGCTCTTAACCACTATGACACCAGGGCTCCAATAAAAGGGCTTAAGAAGCATTTAATTGTGGCAAAGTAGACATTCAAATTAGAATCTTCAGTTATGTGGTGAAGATATTCTCATAAAGAGAAATAATGTAGAAATGAGTTGATTGCTAGAGAAGAGGATTTCAAATTTTCCTTTATTAGATAAGTTTATAATTTCATAAGAGCTGTTTGGTTCACAAAAATGTACATACAATTTTCTAAACATGTAAAAGAAAGCAACAGTTTAGATATCTGCTTGAATTCATATTTCTCTAAACCTTACCAAAACATTTATTATAAAAATCAGCAAAATTGTTTAACATGTTTATAAAAATCATTGGATGTGTGTGCATAAACATTTTTCAAGCTTGCTTTACAAAAAGAGTGCAGTTTCTATCCATGTGCTCATAGTGACTCTCAAAAGTGGTTCAAAGGGGAAAAAAGGAAGGTAGCATTGCCTTGTAATGCAGCATTAATTAATACTGACTTACTCTGGGACATTCAGTAAAGATCCTTTGTTATCACATATGGTAAAAATATTACACATTAATATTTGCATTCTATGCAAAACCATAGAAAATAAGACTTTATTTTCTCAAACTGACTTATTATCATGAAAAACTGCATTCAATCTGCAGATATCACTGACATCTCATGTTATTTACTTTAAAATTATTTATGACAGTTGAAATTCAAAAAGAAACCCACAAGAGCTATTCTCCTCCCAGTACATTCACTGAATGCAGACTTAAGTAAGCACCTGTTATTTTGATTGTGCCCTTTATTTGCATACTTTAAAGTGACTACAATATAGTACAATTGTATTTTTAACTGGTACCAACATTAAGATGAATGATCTATGCAAAACCAGCAGCCTGTACTTCTAGTAACAGTCGTCATATGCAAAAAAAAAAAAAAAAAAAAGCCCTGAGTCAGTATTTTTTGCAAAAGTAATGAAGAAGGGTGCTCCCAAGTCATTTTATAACTTATGAAATTGTTAAGACTGTCCAGTATTCATTTGTTTTCATTTTGATTGAAGAGAGGTACAGCTTTTGTTTACTTACTTAATCCGATTCAGATCATTTCTTAATACTCAATTTCATTTAAGTCCTCAGAATATCCTGACGATTGTTGAGTTGTATCTTCCATTTCTGTTAGGAAAGACAAATAGACGATAATAGTTTTCTCTATTTTTATTATAGAAAAATACATACTTTGCATTCTCATAGTCGAGACTGTTTTGCAAAATCCATTTTCAATCAGGCTCATATAATTAGGAATAATATCGTCACCTGCACAGGGTCCTGCCTGAAATTTAACATCATCAATGGCGATATCACTTCTTATTGATACTCCACGAATGGCTTCAAAAATTATCTGAAAAATAATTAAGTCTGAATTAGAAATATAGTCATCCTGATAAAACAGTGCCAGTTAGGGGCAGATACAACATTTGTGGGGTTGAAAGTTTAGATGGTTCTTGGGGCTCCCTTTAAGGAAAAGAATACAAAATTATAAATTCAAGCTTAGGTACAGAAGTGAATATTAATTTAGGATTAAAGAAGAAATTTACAACAAATTATTAGAGCTTTGGGAAGTGAGGTCCCTTCCTTCTGAGATTAGGCAATTTCCCAGAAATGCTTACCTAGAAGCGCTTGCTGGCTGACATGATTTACCTCCCCCCTCAACCCGGAACACTCTACTCCCAGCATCTTCCAGCACTCGTAGTGCCTGTGAGTGTGAGGGGCCCAGAAGCTTAAGTTTCCTTGAAAACAAAAACAAACCAGTTGCAGTGGAGTTGATTCTAACTCATGGTGACCCATATGTCTCAAAGTAGAACTCTGCTCCATAGGGTTTTCAATGGCTGATTTTTTTCAGAAGTAGATCACCAGACCTTTCTTCTGAGGTACCTCTGGATAGACTGGAACTTCCAGCCTTTTAGTTAGCAGTGAGTACTTAAGTGCTTGCACCACCCAGGGACTCTAAGTTTCCTTAGGCTCCTGATAAATCTTCCCTAATACTGGTACTAGATGGAGGAATTTAATATGATTGATGATACTCATATATGAATAGCAAAGTATAATAATTAAATTTATCAGACAGTGGTTGACTCATCATGTTAAATATGGTAATATCAAAGATAAAGCCCAGGGAGAAGAGGAAATCAGTCTTGACTTTAGGTTCAGACAATAATACTCAGTTTCTAGGAAGAAAAGATTACCTTCCTAGCTCTAAGTTCTCCCCAACAATGGTTAGTGAACCACTGAATACTGTAGGGAGGTCTGTGGGTAATAAAAATTGTCCAGAAGACGTATTTACTCTACTTATTTTAGGAGTAAATGACTCCTCATTGGACTAGTTGATGGTTTAAATTAAATAAAAGAATACAAACTGGGCAATTATTAAGCATATGAAACTATCTTGAAATTAATGACTTGAAGAAGCTTTAGTGGCAGACATGTGGCAAAATAACTTTAATAAAAATCATAAGGATACAACCCTAAACAAGAATCCAAATAAATGGTAGAAAGAGGGAAAAATGTCCTAGCACACTTACATAGGAGGACAGGTGAGTAAAGCTAAGCATTTTGGTTTTCTGGACAACATGTCTGCAATAGAAAGTGTAATAGACAAGTTACCTGAAGGAATTATATTCTGAATAGTCTGTGGTAGAGCCAAGCACTTGATTCCCTACTACTGTCTCCTCCAAATTCCTTTAATACTTTAGTGATAACGATTTTATGGCACTATGACTTCCTTCTTGTATTATAGATACTTAGTAGGATCTCTTCCTTTGCGACATTGACCATTTGATCCATCTGACTTATCTTTGTATCCAAGGACCAACCAAATGCATCATGTAGTAGCTGCTGAACAAATACTTGTTTATTTACAGAATAAATACAATAAACTCATTGCTGTTGAGTTGACTGTGACTCATAGCAACCCTATATTACAGAGTAGAGCTGCCCCACAGAGTTTTCTGGGCCGGAATCTTTACGGAAGCAGACTGCCACATCTTTCTCTCGCAGAGCAGCTGGCGAGTTTGAACCACCGACTTTTGGGTTAGCAGCCAAGTGCTTAACCACTGCATCACCCCCGTTTCCCTCCCCCCATTGCTGTCGAGTAACTTCCAACTTGTAGCGACCCTAGAGGACACAGTAGAACTTCCCCATAGGGTTTCCAAGGAGCGGCTGGTGGATTCGAACTGCTGACCTTTAGGTTAGTAGCCAAAACACTTAACCACTGTGCCACCAGGGCCTCCACTGCACCACCAGGGCTCCTTAAATACAGTAAAAGTAGGACTAAATAAAATAATGTATGTCCTTGGCTCCCAAACTGTGCTCTGAAGCAACCTGGGGTGCCTGAGTGAACTCATAGGGGTGATGTAGAATATTTTAAAATTTCAAGGGAAACACAGCAGTACTCAACCTCTGGCAGATACTGTGTAGACTACTAGCTTGAGGTAATTCACAGTTTCAACATTAGATTGGCCTACCTTCCTTGTGATGACATATCTTACAGAGCTGGGTTTTTTGGTAATTACTGTGATAGAGTATGCATATCAATGAAAATCAATGTGGGATATGAAATGAAGGTATAGTGTCCAGTCTGATTCCAAGGTTTGAGAAGCTGTGTCGTGCCCAACAGGTATATACATCCTATTAACAAATTATTGTGGTTATTTAAGAATTAAATAAAAGTACATTTTTCTTTTAATTTAAGAGTATTATTTTTTAAATGGCTACTAAGTTGTTAGGACATAAATACTTATTAACTTGTTTGGACATGACTACTTAATAAATGAAACTGTTAGGTATTTCTTTTGGTGTAGGGGCACGAGGAAAAAAAAATTACTGAGATTGAGAGCACCAATAAACTGAGAAGCTTTGAAGAGTTGGGTCTATAAAGGTCTTAGCTGAGAACCTAGCACATAGTGACTCCTAATAAATGTTAGTCATTATTATTAACGATATCAATGATGTAAACATTTCAGTGAGCTAGGAATTTGTCTAACACTTTCTTTCAATGGCATCAAAATATAAAAAACCAAAGAGGAAAATACCTGAAAGCAGAGGGGAAAAGATAAGCAGGGAATCCAAAGGAAATAGAATGATTTTTGTGTTTTTGATCAATAGTGAGTCAGGTTCTGCTTGGCACTTTAATTCATCCTTAGAAAGGAGCATGATTACATTTTTGCCATTTCATGCATTTCTCTTACGTGGATAATGTGGTGATTGGAATGTCCTCAGGAGGCCACCCACAAATTTTCCCCATAGGATCAATCTCAAATGGCAGCCGTACTACAGCACTCTAAAAATCAACTACACACCCCCACCCCCTCCCCCCCACCCCGCCCCACCCCACCCCGGCTCACAAGGGTCTCTAGCGTGAGTGGGCACCAGCTAAGTGGGCAATGGGGGGTGGGGGTAGGAGAAGGATGCCCTGGCAGAGGGAGGCCAGCTAGGGGCCCTTCTGGGAGGCCTGAGGTAAGATCTGTTGAACATCTGCTAGGCGCCAGGCATTTTACACTCTTTTCTCAGCTATTCTCACAACCACCCTGGAGCTGGACATTTAATAACGAGCCCAGGGCCGCACAGATGGTGAGTAGAGAAGCCAGGATTCAAACTAGGTCTTTCCAACCCCAAAGCCTGAGCTCTTCCATCTCTATTACACTGAG